>NW_028278121.1:300000-600000 GCF_059751315.1 Micrasema longulum
TTTTCAATTAAATTTATTTTGCTATAACAGACCTAAATTATATTTTAATTTATACAAATTATGAAAATGGAATTATTTAACAGTTTGTTTACGTTTTTTTTAAATGTCTGAACTTCATAATATTCTGTAAATGATTTTTTAGAGCAGCCTTTTAATATATAAAGGTTATGGCGCACGAGAATCAACAAATCAATTGATAAATTGTAGAAATATGGATGTTCAAACATCGGCAGAATTTTACACAGTGCTATTTAAACCAGCCAATTACAAGTCAAATGGCCAAATTATTATTGTGCTACTAGTATTTCTTGAGTTAGAGCAAAAAAAAGCAAAACCTTTTATTTTAAACAAGTCAAATTTTTCTTTTAAGTTTTGTTTTTGATTTATCCTTTTTTAAAATGCCTAGATTTCAGAATATTCTGTATTTTGCTTGAGGTAACACGATGTTACAACACCGTGTGCTAAGAATTATTTTAGCATGGCATTTTAAAAGTTAATTACACGAAAGCCATAACGTCACCACGGGTACTAACCGATGCATGCTATAATATAAGAAAATGCTTAACTGCTTAAAAAAGTATGGCTACAGGTTTTTTTGTTTGTCTATCTCTTTATCGTTCAATGAAGGTGTTACCAAGAAAATGAATGTAGATCCTATTACGTAGAACAGTCTGCTCTTACCTGCTCAACTCTAACGAAACTGAAAGTTGTTTCATTTTCACTACATAGCGTATAGCGTATGGGTGTGCATAGTGCATACTAGCATAAATATATTAGCGTTCTTATGATTTGACCGAATAGCTCATTTAAGGTGATTTTAAACGAAAATATGAAACTCATTATTCATAGATGGCGCTTCAATTATTTTTTATTGAAAATTGCCATTTTGATGTTTATTTTCAATGGAAATTTTACAAAACCTGGTTTGCGGAAACTTTACACAATATTGTTTGTAACAAATACCATAGCAATATGATTTAGGTCTTTTCACAAAATGGTGTAGAAAACAAAAAAAAAGATAAATGTTTTTTTGTTTTGTACACAATTTTGTGAAAAGGACTTAAATTATATTGTTATGTTATTTGTTACCATCCATATAATTTCAAGTTTCCGCAAACCAAGTTTTGAAATATTTCCATTAAAAATAAACGTAAACGTAATTTTAAATAAAACGTGATAAAAGCGCCATCTATGAATAATAAACCTGTGACAGGTATAATTATAAACCCATTTTCAAAAGAGAGGTTAAGTACTAAATTTTCCTTGGCGGAAAGGATATGAGTCGAAAGCTCCCTGAGGATTTAAAAAATATTTAAGTTTTTTTAAATCCAAATCAAATCTTGGTAATTGTTACTTTTTTAAATTGATACATTATGTGTTATTTTTTAATGAATTCTTGTTTCATATCATATTATTGTGTCGATTATATCTTTTTTTTTGAATTTCAATTTTGAACTTTCCATTTGTATTTGGTTTGTTTAGTGTACAGTGTTGAAAAAGCATTAAGTTTGTGGCATTACATTTCACTTAATGTTATTTAATATTCCTTTTTAACCACTTAGATCACAAAGACACAGGACACATCTTACATACAAATATTAAAGGATGAATATTAAAAATCATGTATGAAATTTTAAGTTTTAAAAAAAAATAATTTCTCTTTAATCAATAATCAAACATCCTTTTCAAACAGCCCGTTGTACGATCTTCCATTTCAATCGTCACCTATACTTATTTAATTACCACTCTTCTCTTCATACCCTTCTTTTTTTAAAACTATTTTTCTCCCACAACATCGAAAAATTTCGTAAATTACAATCAGTGTATGTAAAAGGGTTACCTACTTAAAGCACGTGGTTTCGAATTCGCACGTTGGTATTATACATGTGTGCAACAACTATGGTAAAGGTGAATAGTGGGTTTTGCAAGTGCGTTTTAATAGCTGTCCTGACGAAGAGACGGGTACGTCTCGAAACCGGTAGACATGAAGTTATCAGTAAGTGGTTTTATAAAAATAGTTATTGACATTTAGTATAATATTTTCAAGTAATTTATTTGATTTACATCACATGTACCGATGTTGGTATATTTAATTATTTATTACTGTGTTCAATAAAAGACAGTAAACCATCTAAAATTAAAAAAAAAAACAGTTTACTATTCAAAGGAACCGTACAAAAATGAATAGAACAAATATGAAAGAATTCAATATTTACACTATTTTTGCCGAAAAATATCGAAACTACTGTTTCAAACTTTGTTAAAAAACAAACAATATTTTATGTGGCAAAGTGTATAACCTTTAAGAATGTTCAGAGTTTTTGTTGAACACCATTTAACTAAACCAATTTTCTTTTATTTTTTTTATGTATTGTATTATCATCGCTACGATTTAAAAAAAATGGAATGATCTACTCTTGGCGTCACAAGTTGTCATCGGTGATTTCTCCTGACATTTTTAAGTTTAGCCCCGTAGCTGCCAAAATACACTAAATGTTTAAAAAAATGGCTACCGGAAACCACAAATCTTTCACTAATCACAAATCACAACGCATAATAACGCTGTGATTGGAGGATTCTAATGAACTTGTGAAGTAAATCAAAGTAGTTGATTTATATTAAAACGATTTACATTTATTTTATGTGTATATCCATTTATACCAGCACTTTTGCTGATAGGAAATATTTTGTACCAAAAAAGTATGTAATATAATACAATGTATGTGTGTAAATCGGAAAACTATCACAAGATTCTGTCATTGGTTAAATTGCAAGAATTTGTAAAGCAATTTTTTTTTTTTTAGTTTCACACATTTTTGTGAAATTTCACCGTACTAAATGCTTTATTTTTTACGGCGTATAAGAAAACAGTTTATTTATTAATTCAAAATTACACTCGTTAAAATATATGTGAACTTATTAAGGCTTTTTAGGCTGAGCCCGTGTGAAGCCATAATAATTAACAATGAAAAATACAAAGTATAATTCATTTTATACATTATACATATACATATACATTTTTATTATTTATATTTTCTATTATTATTTTGCATATTGTTTTGATTATTTTGTATATTGCTTAATGTGTTAATAAATGTTTTTGGTTTATATATAGACGAGTCCTTACGTAACACGAAATTTTCTAGCAAGTTTGGACATAAAAAATTATAATTGTACTCAATAATAAAATTTAAAAAAAAAAACAAAAAAAAAAAACTTGACGACATTATAATGACATGTGATGCATAAAAAAAAGACAAACAAGGTGTAAGTAATAAATAATAAAATTTCAAAGAATACAATCTAAAAAAGATAATCAGACATAAATATTAAAATATAAATGATACTAATTTAGATTCATACATAATCAAATATTCAAAATTATAGTATCATTGAAATTAACCAAATAAAAGTATAATTGTAAAATAAAGTAGTATTGAACTTAATAATAGTATCAATGAAATCAATAGAAAAAGAATATATATATATATAAACATAATTGAAACAATAATTGAAACAATAATTGAGATATGGTTTCTAGAAACTCACTTTACACTGTAGTAAGAAATATAAGTAATTAATAGTATGCGAAATAAGTTTGAGTACTAAATTAAATAGTAAAAAAATACGGAATGAAATAACATAAAAATTTCAAGGTATATAAAAAGCAAATAAAAGTAAAACTATGGAAGGAAAGCACATTTGTCCATTTTTGCTAATTGCTTATCTCGAACTTTGAAAAAATGTACAACCTCGTCCCCATCAATGTGCAGCAACCAATTGCAAACATTTTTTTAAATACATTGGCAGATTGTGGAGTTGATGGAGTTTATATTTCCAATATCCCGTGGCACTGAACTTCCTCATTCCGGACAAGTTTTTATCGGTATGTTTGTCTTTCAGTGTCATGACCGCTATTAATTTGATGTAATTTGACAGAAATATTTGATCAAATATTTAAATCATAACAAACAAGGCCTAAGGCATATACAAAACGTGTTTATATTTATCCTACAATTTGCAGAAGTACATTACTATAGTGGATTTAAACATTTATAAATGGCGTGTTGAAATATTTACAGTCCACTTAAATCTTTATTGGTCATTATGTATGTGTGCGTGATAGAATGTTTTCAATTTTTTTACGTTTAAGTAAAAAATTATTAGTGTTGTAGATAAGTCTAATAATATGCTTGGATTTTTACTTCTTAATTCTAGATATTTTAATAATACAACTGCAATACGCACATTGAACGATGTCCATGTCGTGGTAAACTAGAATACTGTTCCATAATTTGGGACCTTTCTGAGTCAAATTTCTTCCTTGAAATAGAAAAGGTTAAAAAGCAAAGACATATAATACATACATAGACACGGCCTATAGAGTAAAATATGTTTAAAAAAGTGCTGACATGAAAACGGACCTATAGTTACTATAGTCCTTAACATATAGCTTGAATAAAATGACAGCTGCCAAACTAATGTGACTAGTGATGAAAAGTACTAATCGCTGACCATGTACCGATCAAATCGATTTTATCAGTTTTTTCATGCAAAGATGAAACTCTGTCTCCGAAAATTTATATAAAAACGCAGAAACAAGCCTATTATAGTGTGTTTAAGAATATTATTCACCAACAAATAAGACATTTATACTTTTTTCGTGGATAACATTAAATTAATTTTTTTTTTATTCGATCGATTTCCATTAATCAATTGGTCCCATCTCTAACATTTTTGCAAAATGATGTAACCTTGTTATAACATCGTTAATAATAAGCTTTAATTTAGTTTTTTTTTTAGTTTTAAAGCTGATTTTATATTATTATGTTGAGTTATATGTCAAGCATTGTATTTAAAAAATAAATTGACATGCCAGATACGAATGATTCTTCGTTTGTCAATATAAATCACCCCTTGGACGTTACTACAAAGTTATGTCGTCACTTTTGGTGACAACTGTCATTCTTATCAAGCTTTATTTTAAGGACTATAAGTTTGTTTTTTTTACGAGGACTACATTCAACTTTCATGCATATTAACATATAACAACAGAAATGAAGAACATTTAAGAAAAGGTACTACAGAAGTCTAGGCATCTACAGAGCTTATGACCTGTAATTGGCTGGTTTAAGTGGCCACTTTAGACACTGTGTAACATTTACCATTTTGCCCATATTTGAACATCTATACTCCTTCGACTCTAGCATCTGTTCATGTTTGTAAAGTTAAAGAGCTGATGCCTTTATTTATGCGAGTGAGATTCAATTAATTGAATTATTTCACCTACATACTAGGCAACGCCTGAAAATTTTATTTTTTCCATTTCAATACTTCTTCATAGACCAGGTCAACAATATTTTGAGTTTGTCCAAATTTTTGTAGATAAGGACTGGATTCAACTCCCTGGGGAGCTGTTAACATGAACATATTACAACAGAAACGAAGAACGTTTTATGCATCTCATGCATAAGCTACTAAAAATTAGAGGATACAAATTTTTGATGCTTAAAAAGTTTGTATTTTAACTTTAAAAATCAACATTTGTTTAGGCTGGATTCCAATTAGGTTCTTTCTCTAAATTCCTTATTATTTTAACCTGTTTATTACTTTACACTAGATTTTGAGGAACGCAAAAATAATAAATATTAACTCACATTTATTATATTAAAAAACGTATTCCTATCAGTACATCCCTGCAAAAAGAAGAGCTTTGCAAATGCGCCGCCAGGCGTAGTTTGACGTAAACAAAAAATATTGTTTGTATTTGAATATTAATTAGTTTAAGCTTTGTTAATCCCTCACGAACAAATATTTACCAATGAAAAGTTACACAATTATTTTTACAATGTTGATCCGAAAGGTTTTTACACGCTTCATGACACAATCAGGCATTTTGGTTTAGATTCTAAACGTCATAGACATAATTCAAATATACTTAAATAAATCCATAGAATTCAGAATAGTTCAGAAACCACATACGCGCATCTAATAGATGGTGACTAAACTACTCTTGAAAGGGTAGTTTTACGTTTTGAGACTTAAGTTTTTTAGTAGACGTCGTTTAGTACGCAAATCCCGATTTGAAACTAACTACGCCATGTTGTGTCGTTTTCAAAAGTAGTAATACTGCTGGGATTAAAAAGAAACAGAATGGGATCACATTTCATGTGTAAGTAGCAAATGCATGTGTAATCAGCAAATGCATTACTTAAAAATTGAATTATTTTTCCATCTGTCAGATGTCGATGAAACAAAATGGAAGTTTCGTTAGTGTTACCAGGGTAGTAAAGATTTTTACGCTACTTTGCTAATCTAATAAGAGAACTAATAAAAAAAACCTATTGGATTAAACAACGACGTGGTGGACATTAACCGATATTATGTTTAAAACATCAAATATTATTTATAATGACATAAAATATCAGTTTTATGTAAAATAAAATTTGTTCAATTTTTTAAGTTCTAAGTTCATTAATACAATTACTCTTATTAAATGACCTCTTACTTATCTACTCTGTTTTGTTCTAAGTAAGTAAGAGAAATTGACCAATTTCCTTTTTTTTTTAAATATAATTATCTTATATTTGTGCTATGATTATATTTTCGGCGATCTGGCAACATTACGCGAAGACTTCACACATGCGCGCGGCAAAAATGGGGCAAAGTGCAGGGATTTTTGGACACTGTCTGATGTATTCAAATATTAATCTACGCTCCTTCTGGACTATTCTTAATTCTATGTATAAATCAGTTTATAATATGTTCCCAATAACTATACTAGAGAGAGATCTCGTGCACAATTTTAGGCACCCAGATGCCGTTTAAAGTCAGAACTCTCAATACGGACATATTTCGGTAGCCAGGTGGGAGAAGGGACTGGAAGGGGGGGTTTCAATTAATATTCCAGTAAATTCACATAGAAAAAAAACAGTGTCATTTAGAATGGAGATTTATTATTAATTTGTTGATTGTTTTGAAATTTAGTCGTTTTTCAGCCCTCCTGTACATTTGAAAAATTACTGATTTTTCTTTATAAATCAGCAGTTTCGCAACTACCTGCTTTCTATTCATTAACTTTAAAGTTGTCATGTTATTTTACATCCAGTTTACATTACGTTATGGATTAAATAACCCGTAAAATAATTCTGACTTCCATTAAATAATAAATAAATTAAATTTTCCGGTCTGCGTACTAACTCACACAAATGGAATTACTAAGTTTACTTGGTTAACCGACTGGTACTCACACATTAATATAGATAATCAAACATTCAAGCACGCTATGCAAAAGGTACGTTCGTAAATAAATATTGTTATTTACTTGTCCCGGAATGGATTCCAAAAACTCCGTCAGAATATTTTATAAAATTTCGTGTTTTCTAAATAAACAAAAATATAGCAGTTTAAAAAAAGACACGATTATCCTTGTGTTTAATATAACTTAATTTTAATAGTAAAGTAAATTCTGTGGCTTGGAACTATAAAACCCAGTAACGTAAATCGTAATATTAGAGAAGATGTATTATTTAGCTTTTTGTGGCGTTATAATGAACTGGTTGACGTCTTTGATAAAAAAATATTATAAACAATACTACTCATGTTCATGTGAAAAAAATGGTTAGATAAAAAAATAAATAAATTGGCATCGACCCTCTACAAAAAACTGCAAGAAAAATAAATAATCTGAAATTAGCCCTTCTAGATACAAAACACAGAATTAAAAAAATTAGCTCGTAATAGATCAAAAACGTTATTTTTCTTTTCTTTTCTTTTCATAGACATGTCATACCATATATATGTGCTATAAACTTTTTAATAAGTAAAAAAGGAATGGCCCACGCTCAGACGCTGTAGTCTTTGTGGGCATTTTTCCAATTCATGTTATAGCTTAATTTTATGATGTATTTTTCTAAAGTGTATTTTTGTAATTATATTTCTTTGTAAATAATACGTGTATGGAAAAATAAAAACCCTGCAAATCCCTAGAATTGTTTATTCTCTTATCAAAAGGTCTCCACCGCCGTTGAAATATATATAAGTCACGATTTTATTTCAACTGACGCGACGCATTTTTCAATGCTCAAATAGAAGCACAAAACCTGCCCTAAGTCGGCATGTGAAAATTTGACAAATTTTTCACGAAACGTGATTTGATCTCATTATGTATTTGTATACTACTTTAGCAAGCACGTGAAAATAAATACAAAGATTAAGTAAGTACAAAGTATAAACACACATACATAGACTTTATATTTGAATTGGATTATAAGTAACACATCGATTGTCGAGTTGATTAACCAGATACGAAAAAAATAGGTTTGCGTTATGCAGTTTTGTTTGTCAAGTTATCACTTTTTCCACTTCACAGATAATTACGAAATTCACTTTTGACCTTCGCGAATATATTTTATTTGATTTAAAATTCTCTTTGTTTAATGTGTAAAGTGAGTTCTAAATAAAATTGACTTAACCTGTCACTTTATTAAAAAAATATGTTATCTTATGCTTACTGGAATATTTTGTCAAGAAAATAAATAATATTTTAGCAGAGATTATAGACTTGTTTGAGCACAGAACATATTAAATTTTGATTAAAAATCTATACATACTGGAGGAACTGTCCCTTTTTGGGAAAGTATCAGAGAATACGCCTACCTTAATAAATAGGTCGTGACATATTGAACAAATATAACAATACCTTTCGTGGGCGAAGTAATGTTTTAATACATTGTGAAATATGCTCCAACCTGTATTCGGTGCCATTTTCATTCATACGAATTTGTGCACTAAAATTAGCATGCAATCGAATAGTAAATTTAATGCGACTGATTAATGATATTACCTTCCTGTTATTTACAATGCTAATTTTATGTTGTATTTTTTATTTTATTTATTCCTTCAGCGGGCATTTTTTTTTTTTTAATTTACGTATAATGAAGTTCTGTGGTTTTTTATGAATATTTTTTTTATTTGGTAATAGACTATTAAACTAAGCCAAATTTCCTTTTTACTAAGTTTGTTTATTTTTTACCATTTTTTGCATTCAACTACCATGCATATACTACCAAAAATTGGAGTCTACCTTTTTTCGGAATTAAAAAAAATGTGTTTTAATTATAACAACAAACATTTTTTTTTTGGTGGATCCCAATCAGATTCGTTCCATCAATTCCTTATAATTTTGACCCATTCATTCCTTTTTACTTGATTTTTTAAAACGCAAAAATAATATTCATTCACATTTATAATATTTTTTATGTACTTCTATCAGTGCATCCCTGTGTGTAAGAAAAGAGCTTGGTAAATGCGCCGATAGACATTGTTTGACGTTTACAAAAAAATATTCTTCTATTTTAATGTACACAACTTTAAGCTATGTTAATTTCTGTTGAACAAATATTTTCCAATGAAAAGTTACTTAATTATTTAAACAATATTTATCTGAGAGGTTTTTTTGCGCTTTCATGACTCAAGGTGGCATTTTGATTCGATTCTGAACGTCACACCTGGCTGGCGGTCGAAGAACCACTAAATACGCGGTGAGCATCGCTGAGCACTTCGCTATCAGTTAAGTGTCATCATTTTTGAGGGCTCAGGGCGAGTCTGTGTACTAACTAGTCGATGACTTTAACACTACAATGACTTATCTTACTCTTTAAAAATTACATTGGAAACAAATTTAAAATCAGCTTTAAAAAGTACACGATTACTTTACAAACCAGACAAGACATAACAAGACATGACCTAATAATATTTACATATGTACATACATATATGTAGACTTGACTTTTTTGTAAAATTATAAATAAATAAAGAAAACGAAAGATATGGCGTGACAAAATCCAACAAATACGAGAAGATGTATGGATGTAGAAGATGTAAGGATGCGAGATCTGTATGCAAAGATAGAGTGATGTGGCGTTTTATCCTCTCTGCCCACTCTTACGGGGAAACGGCGTGATGGTTTGTTTGTTTTGTAAAAATAAATGAAAATACTTTTTTTCCCTGTCTTAAAGTCTGTGTTGATAAGGTAAAGGGAGTTAAGTCAACGAATATATTATGGTATATTCGTTGACTTATCTCCCTTTACCTTATCAACCCACAATTTGTCTTTGATTTTAAATTCAGTTTAGAATCTTTATAAAACTGAGAAGGTACCTACCTAAAATGATTATTTAATCTACCCACTTACATAGTTACGTTCAGTGACGGATAAAATAAAAGACTAGCTTTTAAATGTCAAAGATATTAAAACATAACATGATTCCGTTACTGTTGTTACATAAATTATTTAAAGTAAATATTGTTTTAATCGAAGATTTTTAAATCTGCGTGTCTTTAAGTAAATCATACTGGATACTCTTATGTGAATACTGATAAATTTAACTGATGCGTTTCGGAAAAATACGTATACTTATAAAATTAAAAACAGCGACGTAAAAATATTCATATTCAAATTAAATTTCAGAAGTTGATAAATTAGGTAAGATTAAAAATTGTTTATTGATATTATATTTAACCAGAATGTATCTTGAGATTACATTAACAACATATTCCTCACAGGAGAAATCCATGTCGAAAAATATATTTTACGAATCATCACCGTTTAGACAAAAGCCACATAGGAAAATATATCATTTTGAGAAATCCCAATTTGAAATTTTGGCGACAAAGGAAAATCCGATTTTGGTGTTTTAGTCGTTTTATGTAAACAACATAACTTATTAATATCATTTTTAAAAATCCATAGTAGCTTTCCTCTTCTGATATTTTAAAAAGTATCCAGAATATTTTTAATAAGGCGAGATGGTTAAAATTTGGTTTAGTGACTTTTGCTAGTTTATAATCTGGACAATGGAAGCTTTAAGAGTTAGTAAATGGAAGGAAATTAAAATAATGCTTGTTATATTGTGGTTAAAAAAATAATCTTTTAAAAGTATTTTTAAACATTGTAATATATGATAATATAAAGTCACATAGTAAAAAAAATATTCAGATTTAAGCAACTTTTTTTTTAAGAACATATTTTTACGCTTCGAATGTCATATAATTTTCCTCGAAACTTTTGTATTTGTTTATTTTTTACACAGTTAATATTTGACTTTTCTAGTGTAGTGTTAATTATAAATATTTTAACTAAAATATATCAATTCCTCAGGAAAATTCTGAATGGAAAAAAATATTATTGTTTTACGTCGCAACAACCTATTGACGTTTTTTTGCTAAGGGATAGCTAGAGAGCTGAAAAGTGTCTCAACTTTTCATTCCAAAAAAAATATCTCTAGTTAGGGAAAATTCATATTAGAAAAACACATAAATTCTAAACCAGAATGACGATGCAACGTCGCCATAAACTAACGGATCGACGTTTTTTTCTAATTGGCAAAAGTTGGAGGTCTGCCAATCGATACAGACTACTTTTTATCATGAAAAATATACCATTCTATGGGAAAAAAACATTTTTGTGAAACGAAAAAACTAATTATTGAACTATTTTTTTCGTAATACCACTTGAGCTAAGCCGCGGGTTAAACCGAGTACCGACGTAAAAAACCACATGTAGCTCCGCAACTGGTCGGTATTTAAATAAAGAAAATGTTAACCGGTTTCGAGACGTAACAGTCTCTTCGTCAGGACACCAATTAAACCAACATGCAAAACCCACTATACACCTTTACCTTAGTTGTTGCACAAACATATAAAACCAACATGATATGCATTTTAATAAGCACATACACAGGTTAGAACAAACATGCACTAGATTATGAAATTTTTTTATGTTGTTTGAGAAATAGTTTTAAAAAAGGAGAGGGGATGGAAGGAGGAACTTCACAATAGCAATTTCTCCGAATTCGCAAACAACATTATTTTTTCATAATCTAATCAGTGCATGTATGTCCTAATCAGTGCATGTGCTTAATGCATATAATGTTGGTTTTATATTTTTGAACAAAAACTATGGTGAAGATGTATAATGGGTTTTGTATGTTGGTTAAATTTGTGTCCTGACGAAGAGACGGGAACGTCTTGAAACCGGTAGGCATAGGAAAGTTTATAAGTGGTTATTCACAAATATTTCATAACATTTAGTAAAATGTTTGACCACAAAGTCAATGCTTCAAATATAAATAATAAGTGGTTAAAACAAAATGTTTTAATTTTACTTACTTACAAAGCAAGTGCTTCAAATATAAATTTTTGCTTATTTGTTTTAGATGTCATCAGACAGCAGATGATCCTGCGTTACATTGGCTTGTCATTGGTGGTAGTATTATGTGTAATGATTATTGTTACTTTGACCCTTATACTTCCATCATCAGACGACAGTGGAAAGTCAACAACAGAACATGGATTCATATTTAAGAGTTTCGCCCATCACCCTTAATGCCATAATCTTACTCAATGTGATTGTATTATGTTAATTAATTGTTAATATATATTATTTAAACATTTTATTAAATTTAAAATATTTTGAGTTTGTCCAAATGTTCTTCTATTTTAATGTACACAACTTTAAGCTATGTTAATTGGTTGTCACATCACAACGCAGGGGAAGAACATTTGAGATAAGGATATATGAAAGTCTAGGAATTTACAGGGCTTATTACCTGTTATTGGCTACCTCAAGTGGCCATTGTAACATTCACCATTTTCCCATGTTTGAACACAGTGCATAAAGTGGCAACATAATCCAGCGAACGACAAGTCACAAGATCTGTAAATGACAAGACTTCCATATTCCTCCTCTAAAATGATCTACATCTCAGTTGTAATTTGTAAATTTTATTAAATGTTTGTCAACAATTGTAGATAACCATTTACGAACATTTTTATGTTTACCAGTTTCGAGACGTACTTTCGACACTAATTACACAAACATGCAAACTCTTCCATACAAAACAAGTTAGTTGTACGAACCTGTAATATAGCAATAGAGTGCAACTACTACGATGTTTAATGTGTATTATAGTTGGGTTGGCACGTGAGTGCCTTTTTTTTCTTTTTCCCTTTTTTATGTATGCATTAGGCATATGTTTTTTAATTTGTATGCATTATATTTTCTTACTTACTTAAAAATGTGGAAAACTATTATTGATTCTGAACATTAAAAAAATCAATTCGGTACAACAACATACTTCTATAGTGAAGGTGTAAATTGAGATTTCCACGTTAGTGTAATTAGTGTCCCGATGAAGAGACGAGTACGTCTCGAAACCGGTAAACATAAAAAAGTCAGTCGATGGTAATTATTTACTTACGTGTAATGTCGTAAAAAAAAAACTTAATTTTAAAAAACTTTTTTTTAATGAACTTTTATTTCAAATACTTCTACTTATTTTACTGACAATGGATAACATCTATGTAGGTATATAAATATGCAATAATAATACATCAATATTAAATATATCATAATGCGTCAAATTCGATCATGTTATTACCATGTAATAAACATTATAAATATACGTTTCGGTTGGTACCTGGATGCAGTGTCCTATGCCCCATTAGTTTTCAAATAAGGGAATAATGATGGTTATATAAAATTTAAAAAAATTCTCAATGATTACAGCGGTAGTTGAAAATTATCAGATTAACGCATTTCTGACTTATTTTTACCGTTTACACTCGTATCGGTTTGTCATAAGAACATAAATTAAATAAGTAATTTATTTAAGCATATTAAAAATAATAAGATGTTACGGTAAATAAATTATTGTAATACATTATTTTTCACAATGTATGTAAATAATATAATATATAGCACTCTCTTTCGGCAAATGGACTATCTATTACATTCATCACACCAATTTTTACAGTATGGTTTGAGTCTTTGCTACGCGTTTAGAGACATCTAGGTTTTTCAGTTGTACCCAGTAGTGGAAAATTTTAAATTCCTGCGGTTAAGCTTATAAAATTTTCCGATAGGTTTTACTCGACGTAAAAACATTATGTTTTGTCCGCAATAATTTTATTAACTTTTTAATCATTTTATTATTAATGAAACTAGGTAGATGGAGAATTTTGCTGTTACGGATTTAAAAGATAATTTTTATTTTAACATATGAAATCGGTAATATTATTTCTTTGTGATTTTTCATGACTAGACATAACAGGTCTGACGTGAGGCGTGGTTGTAGTTCGAAGTATTGTAGGCTGTTGGTGGTAGTGACAGCAATTTTTGCTATTTTTACTTACTCTCATTAGCATATGAAATTAATTAACTCCGCAGACGAAATTCCATAGCGATTAATCGCCGATTAATATATTTTATTGTATAAATAAGCTCAATTTCAAATCCTTGATTTTTTAAGAGTGGGCAACATTTGAATTTCTTCGTCGTGGAAATCTTAGTGTTTTTCGTTCATATCATAGCTTAAACTTTTTTATTAATAAGTTTTTTTTTAAAAATGATTAAGTTTGATTTAAAATGCAAATTTTGAAAACAGAAACTAAAAACATGTTTTAGAATATATTGATGATTAAATAAATAAATTGATTATAAAGACTACCATACAACAAACAAAAATATAACTATTGATTATTACATTCATGATATCAAATGCTAAAAAAAATATTGCTGTGCTGCAATGACAATAAATTAAATAACGTAATTAATATCAACTGCCATAAGGATTCAGAGTATCAATTTCGAAATAAAAGAACTGACTGCGTGAATTTTTTTTTTTGGGAAGTAAGCAATTTGAATGAATAACATTGCTTTAAATAGGTTTTCCAAATAATGTACATTAATTAAGCTTAATATTTAAGCATATTAATTAAGCATAGAGTATCAATTTCGAAATATATGAACAGAGTGCGTGAATTTTTGTTTTAGGAAGTAAGCAATTTGAATAAATAACATTGCTTTAAATAGGTTTTACAAAGAATCTACATTAATTAAGCATAATATTTACTTTTTTATGTTTTTAAGGTTTGAATGAGGAAAATATCACGTATATTTTTTTTCGATAAGTTGTCAATTTATGATATACTGTAATTTTTATTTTGTGTTTGTAAAAGTGCAAATGTGTTTATTTTATTATTTATTCTTATTTATTTGATACGTTTATGTGCATTACAAAAATACATTCAAAACATACATAAAATGCTAAACAATTTAAATGTGATAAAATAGTCAAATAAAAGTTGCCAGTAATTTGAGTAAAAGGAAGCTATCATCTCTGAACTTTCTTTCAGTCACACGAAAGATGTCGATATCTGAAGAGATATGGTTGAGTAAAGACATAAGCTATGAATAAATAGTGTTATATTCCTGTCTCTTAATTTGAGCAAAACATTATTTCTAAATGAAAATAAATTAGCATATTATTTTAGCAGCTGCTATTACTATCACAAAATAATCACGAATTCAATAAGCTAATGCTAATTACGCCATCACGGACGCAGGCTGTTGGCGGGCCTGGCCGAACGGAATCGAGGTGAGCCGAGCATACACGAAAAGAGCCGAGGTCCACCGAGTTCGCGATAGGTGGTTGTGTTTTAACGTTCTGTCGCGATGAATTGTCAAATATGGGATTAAATGTCGCGATAAGTGAATAAATAAAGTGCTACTGGACTTGAGAGAAGACGTGTGAGTATATTTACATTATAATTTAGGCGGGAATAGTATGATTTTAAGAGTTTTCCTTGTCTACCGCCCTCTTGAATTTAGAGGCCAATGTCAAATGATGTACCATCTTCCTTGTACGGGCGGGAGCAAATCTCATTAAAACAACTGTTAAATCTTTGTCATGTTTCACTATATAAATTAAAAATATACTCAACATTATAACTTATATACACAATAGAAATTAAACAAAAATCTTTGTTCTTTTAAGCTTCATCTTGAATATCATAATTCTCAACTAGGTTTTTTTTGGGGTGGACTTAAAAGCTTATTCGATGCTTTGTTTTCATATCACTACCCTTAAAAGTTAAAATAAAAAATCAGATTGTATATTTTTGATTCAGAATTAATGAATTCTCACATTCAAATGATTTGTTTTTACTTAGAATACGTCGTAATTTCAAAAAGTATCACTGAAATATCTTGTTTTTGCAAAAACAATGCTCAAATAATCGCATATGCAAGCTTTAGTTTAATAAAAAAAAATGTTTTTCAATATTTTAATTATTTTTCTCATAGGTGGTTTAACAGCTTTTGTTTCTTTTTTTAATAAACGTGTTTTAAATATTTCAAGTGTAACTCGTCTAAAAATTGTTGTAGTAAAAATTGTACTCGTAAATTCTAAAAATGTAGTTAAAACATTATTATATCGTAGTATTACACCCTTTGAAGAGGGTGTATTATTTTATTAGGAGTTTACAAGTGTTCCCTTAGTCCGCAACCTGTATTGACTGAGATCTTTCAAGGACACCATCTGTTCAAAGATTAAACAAAATAATATTTCGTTAACTCACATATTCATAATAAATATTGTTTATATTGGAGTAAAATATTAATTTTTCTTTTCACAACCATCATATTATTATTATAAAGACTTATAAGTACTTATTTAATGATTTGCCTAAATTTTTAAAGAGGCTAGAAACGTCTTTAAAATATTTAGATTATTAGAACTAAAATATAGCTGGGTAATTACTGCAACAAGGTTACTTCAAAATCAACATTTGTGAGTTACCTACTGAAAACTCATGTTTTTACTTCTTCCATGAATGTTACAAATAAACAAGTGATGCATTTAAATCATTATAATATGATTTGAATGAATCAAAACGTCGAAATTTGTTGCAACGGGGAAGGAAAACATTTTTGAGAAGGGAATATGGAAGTCTAGGCATTTTTACTGCTTATGACCTGTCATTGATTGGCTTAGGTGGCTACTTTACACACTGAGTAACATTTAGCATACTGCCTTTTGAACATCTTTTCATAATATACTTCTTCTTCTTCACGTGTTCCCCCGACGTTGACGATCACTTGGGAGAAAGCTTCCCTATCCTGAGCAGTGCGAAACAGCTCCTCCACAGTTCTAATCCTGGTCCATGCTCGGATGTTTCGAAGCCAGGAAAGCTGTTTTCTTCCAACCCCTCTACGTCCCTCAATCTTCTCCTTCATGACAAGCTGAAGTATGGCATATTTATCACCTCTCAACACATGGCCAAAATATGAAATCGTACGGAGCTTAACAGTGGGGAATAGTTTTCTATTAGTATTGGCTCCGCGTAATACTTCTTTGTTGGTTATCATATCGGTCCAAGATATTCTTAACATTCTACGGTGGATCCACATTTCAAATGCTTCAAGGCGGTTATAATATACACATAAAAGTATTAATTTTGTTTTTTAAACCGCATTTTAGTAAGTATTTTAATTATTGTTGCATGCATAGGTATTTAATTTACAAAATCTTGGATGTCGTGGCAAAAAAAGAGTTTCATACACTTAGAGCTAATATGTTGATTACGAATCAATAAATAACTCAAAAACGACCAAATGGAAGTGGCGGCGATTAAGGCTCTGCGCGGCAGTTTAGATAATAAATAAATTCATAATATGTTGTAATAAGTTTTTGAACTAAAGATTTGTCTCTAGTGTTTAATCTAGTACTTACATATCAAAGACTTCAGCCATACGTATAATATTAGTGAAGAAATAAGTATGAAGTTTATCGTCACCTACGTTTATTGAAAGACCGTGATTCATGGTATTTTTGTGTGATTATTGTTGACGGAAGACGCCGTATTTTCCGGCGCCAGAATACCGCGATAGTTCACTCCTTATCGTTCCTTGTTTACCGCCTACAAACCAACAAAATATGCTATTTTTACTCGGAATTGTTTGCTCTCCACTTATTATTTATTTTTGTATGATAAAACAAAAACAAATTATAGTAAATACTTACTATACTATTACTGCTACAGCATAATACATTATACAACTAGAAATTTGAAAGAACTAGAATTAAAAAAATATATAGTAAAGGACAAATATTTTAAATAGATATATCTGTTTTTTTTTGTATTTATTTTTATTTAAGAAGGTAAACATGAACAGAAAAAATGTAAGAGGAAATATAACGAAACCCACTAAACCGTACCATATTTTGTGGATTCTTTTGATACTGAGAGAGTTAACGATATTTCTGTGCCCAGGCGGATGAAGAATACAGTTTTGTGTGTGAAATAGAAATAGAGCACTGGACGAGTATTTTTGACTCGTTGGCTGCCCTCAGGTAAAAATCCTAGATAAGAAAATCGAATGAAGATAATTTGGCCACATTGGGAAGTGGTTGGCGCGTCTACCTACCATTCTTGAGGTCCTGGGTTCGATTTCAGGCAGGGTGGATGTGAAATATTGATTTCGAAGGTTGTTTCGAAGGAAGCGCAGTGAAGTGAGCTGTTTCCAGTGAATTGATGATTAATTTATTCAATCAATTTATTTATTCATTAAAAAAAAAGAGAGAAATGTTGCAAAAAAAGAGTATCTGTAACTCTATGAGGCTAAAAGCCCTTGAATTGAATTGAATAGGACTTACCAGAAGTTCTGTTACACGGTTACATGTATTGAAATGAAAGATTCTCTTACGTATTATCAGGAATTTTATTTACTAATTGTATGACTTAATTGTTCTAACAAAGATTTGAATATAATGGACGAGAGAATTAAATTCACGTTTACGATAAATGTCCGTTGCTGTGTCGAGTCGGTCAACCGGTAACAGTTTTGAACGGAGAGAGTCTGATTTGCATTTACGTTTCGCCGCAGTTGGCGGGCCTGGTACCTGGAGTTGCCAGTGCCCATAGTAGGACTGACCACCTTACCTTCATGTAATATAATATGATCAAAATATGCTGCATTTGGTTTAAAAATACAGTGCCCTATGCCCCACTGGGTGCAAAAAGGGAAATGATAATGACGAAATGATATTTTTACAATTATCAATTATGTTATTGTTTACCTATGCTTACCTGTCTTCTTTATTTATTTATTTATTAAGGAAATCATACAGTTTTTATATACATTCAAGATACAAAGAACAATTTAAAAAAGCAAGACCAATTACAGATTTCACAATAATTTATTGTGAATGCAGGAGGAGAAGGGAAAAAATAATTACATTCTAATAAAGGAAACAAATAAATATTAAATATAAAGTACATAAAAGGGAGAAGACATTGTATAGCTCCAACTTTACTTTTCTCCCTCTCTCTCTGCTTTCATGAACATTTATATTTCTGAGTAAAAATATACAACCAACAAAAATTAATTAGATGCGGGTAGTAGATGTACATATGAATGTATAAAATAGGAGTTGAAATTAAATATTAAAACTAAAATCAAAAGTAAAAGTTAAAATTAAAAAATTAAAAGTCAAAAGTCAAGCAGGAGATAAATTTAAAATGTCTTTTACAGATCTAATAAAAATATGGTATTTACGATGTAGTATGTCGATGTCACTAAAACTGTCATTATAGGTAATCTGTATTCTTCGAAGAGTGCTATTTTTCATATAATTAGTCATTGGGTTAGGAATGTCGAAGAGTACACGAGTTCTACGGACAGGGACTCGATATGAAATGCCTCTAACAATTTCTGGGCTATCAATTAGGTTATTAACAATTTTGTAGAGAAAACTCATATCCAACATGGTACGCCGAGTTGCGAGATTTTGAACCTCGTTAAAATTGGCGGACTCAGTCCTGCTTGAAAATGAAACATTATTTTTGAAATCTAATTGTCTATTTTTAATTTTATTTCATAAGGTGATTCATCAAAGACACAGACTTGAAAACATACGATTTGAAGGTATTCGCGGTTATAATTTCACATGTTTAAATATCTTCAATTATAAAATTACACAAAATAGATAGAATTACATTTGTTCTTGTTTTTTTTTTAAATTTGTGTATATTTTTTAAATTTCTTATACAGTGAAAAATACAATGAAAAATAAGTTGTTTGTGTCTACTTATTAACTAATATTTATTCCCAAGAGATTATTCGAAAAAGTTTCATACATACATTACATACATATTGACTTTGTCGTATTTAAATCATTTAATCAATAGTCCCTATCTCTTAGCGTAGGGGTGGCCAACTAGTCAGAGGCCTGCTTCCGTGCGATCTACCCATCGTCATTGCCCTATCTGCCACTTAGTGATGCTTAGGGCACTGAATTGGAACTCCAATTGTGCAGCGCATCTAAACCATTTTTTTTACATTGTAGATAAGGTGATCAGTAATACGCTTCCGGTGCCAATTCAATAAATATGCAATATCTTTGTGAAAACTAATGCAGTCATTGACTAGGCCAGAAGGAACCTTGGACCTTAAGGAGCTGGAAATACTCGTCTAGGGTAAATGACGAATAATTAAATAGACTCGTTTCTAGCACGAAGAAAATGGCATTTCTATTCGTAGGTAATTGCCTTCCATACTTTAATTCTCTAATTGACTTTTATAATGAGAAACTAAAGCCCTACGGAAAGTTGGATACAAAAAATGTTTTCTTGCGCGGGGTAAAAATTAGATCATTTAATTGCAGTGAAAAGTTTCTTGAAAATGTACGGAAAAAAAAAAAATATATATTTCGATAAAAACGCACCACTTTGTATGACGTCACTGGTTCGTGTAAATCAACATATGATCTGAGAGATATGGAAAATTTCCGGTCTGTTTGTTGCTTCTGGACCAATAGGAAGAATTGAATGAGAATAAGCGGAAATGAACCTCTGACGTTACACGCGGAGTTATTTCAGAAATAAAAAACGATATTTAAAAATTGAAAAAAAATTTTTTGACTTAGTTTAATAGTCTTTTAACAAACGATTTTTTTTAAAAAAACCACTGAACTTCATCATTATCAGGCGTGATTTTTTCCTGAAACATGTAGTCGTGTTTGTTGAAAAATCTGTTGATGGCACATCATCATCATCATTCCCTTTCCGCACCTAATGGTGCATAGGGCACTTGATTGGTACACCAATCGCAGCGTATCTCGATCAATTTTGTTACATTAAGGTAAGGTGATCAGTCTTACGCTTTAGGTACTAGTCCAAGGACTATGAAATACTCTATTGTGAAAACACCCTTGAAAATAAATATTTCATTCCACCCATGTCGGAAATCGAATCCGAGACCTCTTGCATGGCAGGCAAATGCGCTGACCATTACAACACGAGGCTGACATCATACTTTCATGCATTTCAATTCGAATTATTTATCTCTGAATTATACGGTTATTTCTTCTGCACTCGGCTGAAAGCGTATCCTAGACATATCATGTGATATGACAAAACTCATATATCATATAACGTGTGTAAATAGTAGATACGTAAGCTTTACAACTATCTGTGGATTTTGGTTGTATCCGGGTTATAAATAATGATAAAAAACTGCAAACAATAATGGAAATAATGAATTGTGAGTGAACAAAGATAATGAAATATTTTACATTATATAAATATTGACGCCCGAGGATCAAAAGTAAATGCCTAATATATTTGCCATGGAATTAAGAATAGTCCAGAAACCGCATACGCACATCAAACAGAAGGTGACTCAACTACTCATAAATGAGTTGGTTTACGTTTTGCTTCATTAGTTTCTTTGTAGACGTCGCTCAGTACGCAACTCTTGATTTGAATTCAACTATGCCGTTTTGTGTACTTTTAAAGTGTAGAAATACTGCTATTATCTTAAAGAAACAGGATGGCATCACATTTCACGTGTAATTAACAAACGAATGTCTAAGTAGCAAATGAATTACTTAAAAATTGAATTATTTTATTATCTGTCAGATTGTCGAAGAAACAAAATGGAAATTTCTTTAGTGTTGCCCGTGTAGATTTTTTTTTACCCTACTTTGTTCATTTAATAAAATAACTAATGAAAATTAGACCTCGGATTAAACAACGCTGTGGGGGACATTTGAACGACATTATCTTTAAAACATCAAGTTTTATGTAGCATGATATAAAAATATCCGTTTTGTGTCAAATAAAATTTGTTTTTTATTTTATGTTCAAAGTTCATAAATTCAATTACTTTTATTAAATGACCATTTATTTATCTAATCTGTTGTATCAATCAATGTTTTCGCGTGCACAATAAAATTTTAGAGAAATGAACAGATTACTTTTTTTTTTAGTTAACATTTGTGTTATGATCTATTTTTTTCCCATGAAGCAACATTACCCGGCGACTTAACGTGTATGCGCGCGGCGAAAGTTTGTCTAAGTGGGGGAATAATTGGACACAGTCCGATGTATTCAAATATGATTCTACGCTCCTTCTGGACTATTCTTAATTCTATGATATTTGCAATATTAAGGTTTTTCGTTCAATTTTATAGACTTTCTGTTTCAAAGTAAAAATTCGTCAAAATCCTATTATAAAAACAATCGGGTGAATTTACGTGTTTATTTGTAAACTACTTTTCTATTTTTTGTACGCTATTTAGTACTTTTGTTTGCATTGTAACATTTTTTTGGTTCCGAAACATCTTAAAAATACATACAGGCGCCGTGGCGCAGTTGGTAAGACGGCCAACTG
Source organism: Micrasema longulum (assembly GCF_059751315.1). Classification (NCBI taxonomy): domain Eukaryota; kingdom Metazoa; phylum Arthropoda; class Insecta; order Trichoptera; family Brachycentridae; genus Micrasema; species Micrasema longulum. Next base: position 322,520 of record NW_028278121.1, read on the forward strand.
TAAATCTTGCGTCGCGGGTTCGATTCCCGCCATTTGCTAGAAAAAAATCCATGAAAGATTATTTTCTCAATTAGTCTGAGTGTTGTGGTGTAATTTCATAACCTCCTTTATACCCTCTCTTTCCCGCCTGCTGACAAGTGTCTAAATTAGACGCTTGGTGGGTTATTCCTTTTAAAACAAATAAAAATATACAGATTTTTCTTATTACTACTATGTGTGTACTTACCTGTGCTATTTTTCTAAAAGCTCTTCGGGCGTATTGTGAAATAAATAAAAAATATTTCAATTCTTGGCGCTAAAGTGCACTCTACGCATTTTTGGCATAGCTTAGGTAATGTTTATTTTTTTCCTGACAGACCTGTAAATATTTTTAAGAATGTGTGACAAATTAATTATTACAAGAAAAAAATCTAGGTTTCAGTAAATTTTTTATCATTTTTTAAACATTAAAATCAAGCAATTTTCACCGTAAAATAATATCCAATGATAATTTATTTTCATTTATTAATTCTAAAATACGTCATTTTTACCAACAAAACTTATACCCGAATGCAAAGACAAAACTTAAGGTGAGGAAAGTACATTCTAATTTCAAATGCAAAGAATAACCCGAAGGTGAAGACAATAGAATGTACTCTCCTCACCTTAAAGTTTGTCTCTGCATACGGGCATTAAACTGTAGTGAAGAACAATGAAAAATACAGACCTTCTAGCACGTTATACCTTCGTTTCGTAAGTTTATTCGTATCTTAAATCTATCCCCCTCTAACTCAGTGAAATACATTTTATTTCTCGTTACTGCTACATATGAGCGAAAACTCTGGGAGTATTGTGGTAACTACTGAGAGTGACGAGTATTTTTTAGGCAGACGCTTCCTCATTTGTTAGCTTCTCATCCAAACACTCTATTTGGCCATCTCAAAATATATTATATCGTTGTTACGCCTTGGAAATCGGAGTATTGAAAAATGATAATATGAAAAATGATTTTTACACAAAAAAGTGTAGAAGAAACAAATACATCGCAAATTTTAATAGCAGTGTCTGGGAATATTAGGCGGCATTTGTAGTATAGTGGTAAAGACGGTTGACTCACACACGGAAGGCTCCGGCTTCGATTTCTGGTTAGAACACAAATATAAATGTAATTTTTCTCAAGTCGGAGTGTTCTGTGCTTTAATTCACCACTGTTATTGGGCCTGTTATGGTGCAAATAAAAAAGATTTTTTGTTTTTACTTAGTATTTTATTATTGTACAATTATGAAAATTGGTACGTTATCATTTTAATTGTAGGTAAAAATAATTTTTTGCCTTCTTTGTCATAAAAACGTATTTTAGGTGATTCGAAACGAAAATATGAAAATAACATAAATAAATTTTTGTTTTGTACACCATTTTGTCAAAAGGACCTAAATTATATTGTTATGGTATTTGTTACAATCAATATAGTGAAAAGTTTCCGCAAACCAAGTTTGGTAAAATTTCTATTGAAAATAAACGTAAACATGGTATTTTTGAATAAAAAATTATAAAAGCGCCATCTATGAATAATTAGTTTCATATTTTTGTTAAGAATCACCTTAAGAATGCACTTAGCCGGTTTTCAAGACGCAGCGATTTTAATATGTATTTTTTAATAATGGAATCTAATTTTCGAACTGCATGTTCAATCTTTGTCAAAGACATCATTTTAATCTTAACTCAATTCGCTTCTATTCGTACAATATTCCAGTGGTTAGTGCATCACTAAGCCCAGTGTGGGTGTGGATGAGGAGGATTTGTCATAATGATGATGGAACATTTGGCCACACTTGGCTTATGATCGTATTTCACACATACATACAAAATTTCCGTAATATGCGCACACGGACATAGAAGTGTAAATCCTATGACGTGATATGAATATTTTATCCGCATTAATTGTGCAAATATTCGTTAATTGTAAGTGCCGGCCACAAAAATATAACAGATTAGTTACGTTCATTACTCATATTTTTGTACTGGGACTATTTTAAATAATATACTTCCAATACTATATTTATGTGGATGGTTTTATGCAAAAATGAGTTAAGCCACACTAACCCTAAACTGGGATAATTGATATTTAACATATTTATTTTTTTAAATGAGTAATCATTTAGCTTGGGTGATAAGTTTATTCTATAAAAAGAACTTAATCTTGATTATGCCTCATGCGTATAAAGTCCACATTATCAAAACCATATAAACTCGATAGAATCTGTTCAAAAAAAGTTCCTTAATTCCCCTTGATATAAGTCGTGAATTTCTAACCCACGTTGAAATTTAAATTACGAGCAACTTCTAACTCTTTTTCATTTTGATTCCCTGATAAAACGCCGCATTGTTTTCGATATAAAATTTCTGCATAAAATATTTAACGATAAAGTAGATGCTAGCCTCCTAATAAAGAAAAAATATATGCGGGATTGAGAACACGCAGACATCGGAACATATTTAAACTACCATTGTTTTTTAATCATGCTCACCGCTCACCTATGGCCCGCATGTGTCGGTAATATAACATAAAATGCCAAAATAACAAATTGTCATTTTTCATAATACTCTTCCAACTTTTGCGAATAATCCCTTAGGAATAAATCTTAGGTAAAAAGTAGACACATCCAACTTATATTTCGTTTTATTGTATACTGCATAAGAAATTAAATTAAAACAACAACAAATGTTGTCACTTTCTAAAAGAAAAACTTTTTTTTTTAATAGATTTTCTTGAGAAAAAAAAATTGAAGTAAAAGCTTCATGTTCAAAACCAAACGTTAAAAATACCTCGAGATTTACTTCCAATAATGGTTAATAAGTTAATTCTTAATGCTCAAAAAGATATCTGCCATTTGTAATAGACAAAACTTGCCAGCAATTTTGTCAAAGAAAACGTCTATTGCGGGGTAACATATTATTTCTGCAATATTGTTTTCACGTTAGCCACATATGGATCTTAATTCACAACGATACGTTTTTAGGCAGTTTTTAGTCCAGTTGCATGGTTTTTTAGCTAAACCGTCGAGGTATTACAGAAAATTTGTATGTTGAAACTCATAAAACTATTTTTTCAAAGTAAGAATATCACTTTTCGATCATTATTCCGACTCCAATGAATTATTTTTTCAATTTTGTGGCTTGACACATTTTTTTTGCATAACACCATCTATGTATTACGTCGCAGTCTTTCAGCCCATTAGTCATTTCGTGTCTGTTTTTAGTTCTGTATGTGAAATAGAACCAGAAGCCTCGACGAATGTTTTTGACTCAATAACTAATTTCGAGTAAGAAATATGAAAAAGGGATCTTGTGGAGATAAGTCCGCCTCATATTATAGTGGTTGTTGCGTTAGCCTTTCATGCTTAAGCTCTTAGGTTAGGTTTCTGTCAGAATGAACATGAGTGATTGATTTTACAGGTGGTTCAACACATTGGATTGGCGCCAGAACTGTAGGACTGATCACCTTATTTTCTATGTTACAAAAGAGATTCAGGCACATTGCAATTGGAGTAATAGTTCAGTGCTCTATGCGCCACTTGATGTGAATAGGGAGAAATTATATTTATTGAGATTATTTAATTTCCTGACATATTTTACGTTTATTTTGTTGTTGTTAGTCAATTTTATATATTTTAGAAGATATTTACAGTTCTACGGTTTTTAAAGATTTATTTAGGTATCTAATCTATGTTCATACAAAACATTTAAAAAAGTATTTTCCGGTGGTTCAAGTTTTAAATTTGTTTGTGGAATCACTTTTTTAATCATAATTTGTAAAAATCAGTAGATAATGTTTACTTTTGCTAATAATTTAAAAACGCTTTTAAAGCTCATTGATAAGCTTTATGTATACGTATGGACTAGATGCAGCACTAAGCACCTGTTTTGTGTTCCATCCAACTTAAGTTTCGGAAGTAAGTAAATCAAAGCAGCGTAAAAAAGCACGACATAATATAGCTTCGAATTAACAGTAAACTGGCATGGACAGTAACTCTTTTGTACTCTACTTTGCGTTTTGCACAGCAATTCAATTCATTTATTTTAAATATAACATATACATAACAAGCATATTATATTCAATACGTACATATGTTAAAAAAGAAAAAAAATGCACGAAAGAGACTCATGTCAAAGTAGTAGGAGAATCCTGCTCCGGAAAACCCCTTCGGATACATGGAACAGATCAATATCCAGAGCGATGTTGTTCAGCATAGCGGTAGCCCTTCCAACAGGCATAACCATAGGCGGGTCGGTCCTGAATATCGGAATATGAAATAATCTATGCTGACGCTGTCATAGGTAATTATCAGGAACATACAAACCAATGCTCATCATAATCTCAGAATTATCGATCATACCGCGCAACAATCAATAAAAATGTGTGATCAAATACACATTCCGTCTAGTCTCTAAACTGTTGTAGCCAAGCATACCCTGGAAAAACTCGGTCGGGTAGAGGCAAGGATAATACCAAGGACATTATTTAATATAATAGCAATGTTGACGCGACAACGCTCATTTTTCAGAACATAATTTAAAACTATCGTTGTATGAAGCTTCATCTCTATCTAATTACACCTCAGTGTTACATCTGGATTTTTTAAATGAAATATACAATTCAATGGATAGAATCAATGTTTGTGTATGGTATGTGGTGTTTTACAAATTACGAACTTATGACGTAGTTGTTCTTTTTACGATTAACTGAACTTTAGTTCAATACTCCCCTGCAAAGCAATAAATAACTCCGCGTTGAGGTTATCGGAAACATTGAATTATAATATGATAAATTATAAACGGAATTGTTAAAATTTAAATAACAAAGATTAATTAATTTTAAATGGCGGATAATTGTTTTTTACGAGATAAAAACAAACATTTTTACACTGCGAATTTAATTATTTCTGGGTGATCAACTATCCGATTAGGTCAACTGAATTTAAAGTACAATAATTACTTAACAGGGTTGTTTTGTATGGTTTTATTTATTTTATTTAAAAGTCAAAATAATAAACATTTCCACCCTCTTAACTTCAACTTACTGCCTAATTGTAATTTCCGTAGGTACTAATACTGTCTTTGCCGTAGGAAATTTTAGAGCCAACAACAGATACTTTTCACCTCTGTCGAAGATTCTTATGACAGTTAATAAAATCTTTAAAAACATTTTCTATAAGTTTATACAGCAAAGAGAATTTAAGAACCAAGCTATGTTATCCTATTGGCTTAAAAACACTTGCCATGTTTGCCTAGATCATAAAATTGTGTAGAAAGTAATGCTGATATTAATATTTTTAACGATACATTTAATAATTTTAGGAGAACTGTGACGTAATTAATAAAATCAAATAGTCCTTTTTTTTTCTTTTTCATAAACGACATAAGTAGCCTTTGATATATATTGAACATAAATATGAAAAAAAATACATACATAAATACATAGTGAAAAAATTATAAAATTGCATAACTATAACAATAGTAACAAGAACTTAAATACACATGGGAAACCAAAAATATTAAAGAAATAAATACATATATATGAAAAAGCAAAAAAGAAAAACATTATTATAAATAAAGAAAAGTAAAAGAGTTATATTGCGAGAGAAAAAAAAGAAATCAGACTCGTTTTATAACTTTCAAGTCCAGAACCAAATATATCAGTCATGTCCTCATACTGATTACCATATATGTGGCGCCTAGGGATAGGCAAATGCATGTGATAGTTGGTCCTAGAACTTGCAGAACAAAAAGGAGATCTGTGGCGGGTATGTCGACCAGGTACACGGAAACACATCAACTTCAGCAAATCTGGACAGTCAATGAATGAATTGATCACTTTATAAAGTAATATTAGGTCAGTTAGGATTTTTCTATCGGAGAGTTTTAAAAGATTTTCCGAAGATAACAATTGATTATAATTAAATAAAGCAGCTGGAATATGTAGTTTTACAGTTATAGTTATGTAAGTCAGGTAAAATAATTGGAAATAACATGTTAATATAATTTCTTGTAATAACTTTCATAGTATTAATATAATTTAATCAAGCTAGTCAATTTAAAAAATAAAATAACCTAAAAAAAAAACTTTGTGCATGCTGTGTTCACGTATAATTGATGAACAATGTGTAAGCATAACAAATTGTGATAATTATACCAATCTCATATGTATTGTTTATTGTTTGTGAACCATAATAAATAAATGAAAATAAAATCGTGCAATTACCATACGTACGTTAATATTAAAACATTTCTGAGTTTGTTTAGGCTCTGTTCTGACTATGCAAATATAATATTTATAAATACGAAAAATATAATAAAAACATTTTAATTAAAACTAACTACCTCAAGCGACGTCACTGATTTCCGGTTTGCTTGCCGTGAATGGAATAATAGGCAGAACTGATAAGCGGAAGAGATCCTTTAACTTCACACGCGGAGTAATTTGAGAAATACGAATCCTTAAAAATTCGTAGCGCTGATAATACCACATATAAAAATTGAAGAAATTTTTTTTGAGTTAGTTTAATAGCCTATTAACGATAAAAAAAATCAGAGAAAACCACTGAACCCTCTCATTTATTGCTTCCCAGTTTAATTATCTTTAATATATTGGTCAGTTTGCACGTGTGCTTTTTGCGATGTGGTTGCTTTTTTCCGGCCATAACTACAAAAATCTTGATTTCAGAAAATTGAACCTAAAAAATGTTTTCTAACACGTGGTAAAAATTTATGTGTTTGTTTGTACAGCAAAATTTCTCTAAAATGTACGAAATATAAAAAAAAAACTAATTTGCAACGTCACAGTCTTAGGTGGTCACGTGTTTTGAAATTGCCAATAAATTATTATAGCGTTTTTATATCGCTGTGGCAACCGGAAACACATTTCCGGTTTTCGGGTAAGGTATGTTTTTCGGCATGAAGCGGGTACAAATTACAATTGTTGTACGGGGTTTAAATTAAAAATATTTCAAACAAAAAAAAACAGTTCTTCTTTCCTACAAAGTAATCTAATCATATCAAACGATGTCGTAGAATGCCTGCAAGTCAGCGGTTCGCACAATAAATGTCAGTTTATTCCATGTTTTGTTTGCTTCTTGTCAGTTATGTTTTATTGTTCAGGTGTGTGTTTTGATCACTCTCAGAGTAAAGTTGTGACGTCGCGGGCGGTGTAATTTCAAAATTTCGGTTATGATTTTACAAAAGAAATTTTAAAATTACAAAACACAAAAAAATCATAGCTATGATAATACGAAAATATTTATCTTTTTGATTAGTTTTATAGTCTGACAAAAAAATAAATAAATAACTCTTCTCGAGTATTTACGCAAAATATTAAACGGCACTGCATTGGTACACCAATAGCCGTGTATCTTCATCGTTTTTGTTTCATGAAGGTAAGATGATCAGTCTTACGCTTCAGGCACCAGTTCGGGGACTATGAAAATATTATTTATTTATTCATTTATTAATTAACGGACACTGTCCATGTATACAATTTATAATGTTTAAATATTGAAATAAAAGAATAGTTTAAAACATTAAAAAAAAAAAGAAAAGAAGCATTGTCAAACATAAGGGACATCGAGACAAGATCTGGACTATTTGTTTAGTGCTCGTTTAAATCGTTGTAAACTTAAACCAAAAAAGTCCAGATCTTGTCTTGAGTTAACAATACGACAAAGACGGTCATTGGAGAATTAAGGCCATAGTTTGTTCTATGCTGACTGATGAACAGTACTTCATTGTTTCTCAATCTACGAGTCGGAATATTGAATTGAATATTGTTGTAAAAGCACTTTTTCTAATAAATATTTCATGTCAACCATGTCGGTAATCGAACTTGCGACCCTTGCATGGTAGGCAAACCCGCTAACCACTGCATCACGAGGCCGTTATGTAATTTTATAATTTTTGTCATATATTAATACATATATATATATATTTATATATGTGTATATGTTTATTTATTTATTGCATAAACATAAATATACAAATTTAATACCGGGGAATAAAAATAGTGAAGAATGCGGAGCGTCCTCTGGTTAGGATAGTCTCCATCTTACATGGCTCAGTCCGTTCTATGTTTTATTTTTTTTAATATTTGTGTTCAATGTAAGTATTTGTATTCTTTTCTGAATGTAATGTTTCATAATAAATATTGTAATAATAATAAATATTATTATATGATAACTGCGAAAATATGAAGTCTGAAAAGCGCATAAAATACCTGGTAGTAATCATTGACTGTCAACTTAAATGTAGCAACCATCTTGAAATAATTGTTAATAAACTGAGATATTTAACATATGTGTTCAAACGACTGAGTATTTACGCCCAGCTAAATACGATTAAAATGTTATATAAGGCACTTGTACAGTCATCGCATTCCTATGGAATAATTGGATGGGGGGAACTTACAACAACCATATTAAACCATTAGAAACTGTTCAAAAATTTACATTGAAAATAATGCTTCACAAAATTCGCACTTTCCTCTCTTTCCAATTGTTTCAAGGGGCTAAACTTTTAGATAAAAGAAATTTTTTTTTTCAATGTTTTAAATATATGTTTAAGAACCAAAATATATTTACAAGTAATTCAAATAGATCAAGTCAAAGAAGGTATCGTGTGTTAAAAATACCACATTGCAAAACGAGGCTCGCACAGAGACATGCATATTTTATAGGCCTAAATTTTTTGAATTTATTTTTACTGATAACATTTCATTGATCCCAAATTTTCTTTCTTTTAAAAAACACGCATTATCCTGGATTCAAACCAAAGATATTAACTCTTTTTTTCTATGATGTATTTTGTTGCCCTTTAATTATAAGGAATATTTCTTATGTTTTATTTTCGTATTTTTTATTTCCTCTTTTAATTACTACAAAATAAAAAAAAATCTTTTCTCTTTGTTATATTACTAAAAAATATTAAACCTGTCTATTTATTATATGAGCGAAAATTCATAAACATTACTTGTATACCCACGAACAGGCCATGCCTTTGTAGGATTTTTTTGTTTTTATTTTTACTCTATATTTTTTTAATACTCTGTTCATCTCTTATGTATATTATAAAAAAACAAAAAAAAAGATAAAATTTTTGGTGCTCATAAACAAATAAATAAACAAACAATGCGAGGAGCTTATCATCTCAAATTAAATCTACATTCAATTATATTTATGGTCTTGTATGCCGGTGCATTAAACAATCCTGCAACAGCAAATAAACAGTATTTACTTCAAATGCGACACATTTGCTTATCTTTTTCATACAAATACTACGATTATTTCTGTACTTAAACAAATAGGATTGCAAACAGCACGATGCAAAAATATTAAATAAAATAGAAAATAATATAAACTATATGTGTCGCCTCGTTCACTGTCCGGACTGCAAGATTATGGAACGAATTATCACGAAATATAGATAAAAGATGCACCATCACGTTTGAAATGTCACTACTTTTCTTTAGAACTTTAACCATTTTTCAGTCATGCCAACCTCATTCCTTTCTGCCCTAACTATTTCCTGTCGTTTATTTACTCCTCTCCTAAAACCTCCTTTTCTCATTTCCTATTCCTGTTTTTACATCAGGTCATTAAGACTGTTAATTCCAACTTCTATTATTTTCCTTTTACGCAAGTAGTACTTAAAACATTGTTAGTAATTTTACGTTTTCAATATATTTAGGCGGTAGGCATTTTATTTGTTGGGAATACACATCTTTATTTATATAATCAATCAATTTTAAAATGCAAAAATAATTTATAATTTTATTCTTGTACTTATTGCGACCTTGTGACTTTCACTTGTTTAAATACATACATAAGTAAGTAAGTAAGTAATATTTTACATAATTAGTACACATGTTATTTATATTTTGATATATTTTATTACTTTATACTTGTTTTTTATTATATATTTTATTTAATTATTTATGATTAAATAACATGTATTTTAGGCACATATAAATATATTTTATATTTGTTTAATGACGATTTTAAATTTCTCACATTAGCATTAGCTTGGCATTTATAATTAAGTGGTTTTAGTTTTTTTTTTTGTTTTTTTATATATTAGTATAAAACTACTTATGCTCTTAAAGATAAAAAATCTCCATCTTAGAACTGGCTGAGCCATGTTAGATGAAGACTATCATAAACAGAGAACACTACGTTTTCATTTTCTATTCATTAGTTTTATATATATTCTCTGTTATTAAATATGTATACTTATTTTTATGCAATAAATTTATAAAATAAAAAGATAAAATGAAGATCAATAAAGAAATATAAACAATTCTACAAATAAATACAACTCGTTTATCTATTATGCGTAATTAATTGTTTTTTTATTTTTAGCATAATTTTAACTCATTAATAGGAAGCAAAATATTCATTCAACCTAAAAATAAATTTCTGGTAAATCAATAATTGATTGTAAGGAAACTGAAAAGTCATTTGTTTAAATATATCTTTATTATGTGCCTTTAAGAAACGTATGAAGGGTTACTACCTTTTCTTTTTAAGCGTTTTCCAGTTATATCTACCTCATCCTTTTCCTTTTACTCTTTCCTTTCGTGCACAAATATAAAAAAACTATATTTTTCGCTTTTTAAAATATGAATTTTAGTTATATTTTCAGTATTTACTAAAACATTTTATTCAAAAATACTTTTCTTCTTCAAGGTTTAGATTTATACCCTAATGAGAAAAAAAATATTCTCGTTATTATTTATTAAGTGGCTATTGCATGTTCACAGGTTAAACTAGGTATTATTTAAAAATACACCATAGATGATTTCCACATTTCCTCTTTTTAAAGCCACAAAATACCCACGGAGAAAATAATGACAGAGTGTATCTCATCAGGCAGCATTTTTGGTACGTGACCCGGCCATTTCCAGCGCCGCGTGTTCTCATTTTCACATATCAAAGGCTGTTGCATTTTTCTTCGAATCTACTCTTTTTCCACGAAGTCAAACCATCTAAAACCAAGTATTCACCTCGAGCATATATTTTCAAAGCTTTCAAGTTTTTTTCATTGAACTTCGGTAAGATGCCTTGGTTAGGTGGAATTGACATTCGCATTTACTTTTTTACAGGAATTGAAATCTAAAATCAACTTCCTATATATAGGTAAAACTGTATTTTTTATGACTGAATTAAATTTCAGTATGGAGGATGTTGCTTTACTGGCATAAGCTCGCCAGTTTATTATACATTCAACATATAAAGGGTACATATTAAGGATGAATGTGAAAACATGAAGTTTTAAGATATAACTTCTTTAAGTTTTAAAATCTCTTGGGCATTGAAATGCACTTGTAAATATAAAAGAACCTTCACAATTTTAATAGCACATACTGTTTAATATGATTTTAAATGGTTTTCTTAAATTATCGCTTTAATTCCAGTATTTAACTGACATCCATCATGAATGCATTTTTTTATTGTTCAGTTATCTTGGAAAGTAGAGCCTTCATGTCAAATTTTATGAAACAGAAATTTATAACATCTGAACAACAATTGACTTCCATCTTTTGTATCCTGTACCGTTCATATCTGATAAAAAATTACGTATTACATTACTGGAAATGAATTTCTAGTACAATAACACACCAATTTATAAATAATACGTGTACCAAGTATTGTATCCATAAACCTGCCTATACACACTAAAGGGTATTAATAGGAATTTACAAATAATTTACACAATGACGAAGCAGAAATAATTTTACAAAATAACTTTGCTAATCTTACGAATACGTAGTCAAACTGTATTCTTAAAATATCATAATAACGATCGTAGCCAAAGGCTACGATTATAATGGATAACCGGTACAAATAACCGGTACGGATAACTGGTACGGATAACCAGTACGGATAACCGGTATGGATAACCGGTACGGATAACCGGTACAGATAACCGGTACGGATAACCAGTACGGATAACCGGAACGGATAACCGGTACGGATAACCGGTACGGATAACCGGTACGGATAGTCGGTACGGATAACCAGTACTGATGACCGCACCTGATAGTGCATTAGTAATTCAAATTCTACGTATCTTGCAGGTAACGTAATCAATATTACGCTTACGCGGATATACGATGCCAAACAATTTTGATTAGAAACGCCTCCTTGATATTGGGGAAAAATGACAACTGCACGTCTGACTTACTTAAATCTACAATGTCGACGTTTCGCCGTCCCGCTTTCCGCACCTCAAAACCTCACAGTTTTAGTTGTTTTTTTTGAGAAAGAGTATTAACTGAAATTTTCGGTGTCGGTACTTTTTCCGTTTTTCTTAATTATTTATCATATATTTGAATACCGTACGTCTGAAAACGGCAAATAAAACGGGGCGCTTTTAAGGGCATTTGGATGGTCCTAACTCCCATAAGAAACTATTTATCAAAAAACAAAACTATAGAGACACGCCAATGGTAAATATTTATACTAAGTTAACAAACCATTTATCTAGTGCCATAATCGAGGGAGCAAATACAAGAGTGCGTTTATATAAAGAAAGTGAGACTGCGTTTCCGCTAAGGTGTCATGAAATATTACACTATAAAACTCGCCATTTTATAAATAAATTTGTATTTACTGTGTAATTAAAATGCTGTATTAATTATACGAATTTTTTCGTTAAATTATTTTGTGTTTGTGCACTGCTCCATTAATAAGGTTTAATTATTCCGCGCCGAAAATATTTCAACCCTTTTCTGTCGAGTGGATGATATTATGTAAGGAACAATAGGTTCACTGTGGCTCACCCTTAACAATCAAATTTATCTCCAGAATGCAGCTCGATTCATCCAGCGAGTCTATTTTGGACCGAATTGTATTCAAATATAACTTTAGCTCCTATTAAGCCTAGGTCAGTAGGCCAACCGGGGGGGAGGGGGCTCTGACGTCACGGGAAAGGCACCACGTGACTTGGTCGTGACGTCACGGGGTCCCAGTTGCTACCCGGGAGCAGAATGGGAATGCACCAGAGTAGTGTCAGTAACCTCACGCATGCGCAGAACGGCACAATCTGCGTCATCACCGACCTGGCTCCCTTAGGGTGAAGGACTTTGCAATATATGAATGGGCGCTGTGAGGAAATGAAACGAAAATCCCATTCATGAAATATTATACATCATTCCTCTATTTATGATGCAAATATTTTATACTGGCTCATATCATCGTCTTAGTGGTATAAAAAATTGACCTACAATATGACCGCTTTAAGGAAAATTACTTTTAAGTTGACTAATTAACAAAAACATTAAGAGGAAATGCGTTGGCTGAGAAATTTGATGAAAAAGTATTTGATCATAATTTTTCTGCCACTCTCTTGCAGATGTTTCTACAATATTGTCAAAATCGAATTTTTGTTGCCCAGTTTTTCGCACTTTAAAACTTGACCAATTACGTTTTGTTTTTTAGAAAAAGTATCAGAATGGAATTTTATGTGTTTTTCAATTTATTTTTGAAAATTATTTATTTATTTATTTAAAACTTTAAGTACAAAGAATAAGTACTTTGGCAAACTTTTTGCTAAAAGCAATATCTTCAAGCCAACAAAAAAATAGATTGGTCAAAAAAAGAGATTGGTAAAAATTTTGTACTAAAATAACATAAATATATACCAAAAGATAGGTACATACAAAAAATTAAAAAAAAACCTTATTAATTTTAAATAACAGCAGTTTTTTAATTGGGAGAAAAGGCTTGCACATATTTACTTTAATAAAATAAAAAAGTACACTATGTTATACATGTTAAATGATGAAGAATGTGGGATCAGATAGTGTATTTGGAAGGAAAGAGAAAAAAGAACCAAGGAAAGAAAAAAAGGAATAAAAATACATACTTAAGAAAAATGTGAAAAAAGCAGTAAAACTCGGGGAGTTCAGGATTCTGGGGATATACAGTAATGTTTTAGGCGTTTCAAGTGGCTAGAAAAGGTGCATTTTTTATATGAAGAGCTCATTCTCAAGTCTTGGACGGAAAAAGAATAACTAAAAAATGCTGTGCTATGTCGAGTAATGGAAATGGATGTACAATATACATGTTTGAATATTGTAGATCCAAAGACGGCTGATAAAACTGGGTACTTTTATGGAGTTTTGTATAGTCCTAGCTCACATAAAAAACACCCAATCAAAAAAACAAAACAGTAGAGACACGTCAATGGTAAAAATCTATATTACGTAAAAAAAATCATCATTCTAGTCCCATAATCCAGTGAGAAAATACAGTAATACTTTTGTGTGAAGAAAAGTCAGACCGCTTTTCCTCTTAAAGCTTTGTGTACAGGCTGATAAAAAATACCGTTCTTTTTGTGAAATGAAACCATAACCATGGATGAGCGTTTTCGACTCGGTTGCTACTCTTAGGTAAAAATCCTGAAAAAGGAAGTCGAGTGGAAAAACCTTCGCCTCGTAGGGCAGTGGTTGGCATGTCACCTACGATGCTTGAGATACTGGGTTTGATTCCTAGGAGGACCGTTATGAGGTACCCTTTCAAAAATGTTTTTCCTCTCTGTTGCAACAAATTTGAATATGAATAAATCCCTAGGGAGGAAATCCAGCCTGTCTGCAAGCATTCGGACATACTTAATACATTGAAATATTTGTTTACAAGGTGGTTTTACTCTGTAATATTTTACTTTTCCTAGTTTGGCACCTGGACTGTAAGACTGATCACCTTGCTTTTGCGTGACTGATGATCGAAATACGCTGCATTTTACTCTTTGAACTTCAAAAGAAAACTTTGCAAAAACGTTTGTTACAAAGAGATTATATATTTTTTCTGTTGGGTCAAAACACCACTAAATCGACACGACAAAGTATAATTTTCTTCGATTTTATCCATTGTTTTATAAGTGGTATATCTCGTGATGTATTGGTTACCGCTTTTTACTAACGGAATCCTTGTCTCGGATTCAATTTCCGACTATCTGGTAAATATTTCATAGCCCCTGAACACCCGGTACCCGAAACATAGATCCCTTGCATTTTGTAAAAAAAAATCGAGATATGCTGTGAACGGTGTAACAATGCAGTACCCCATGCACAATTACTTTTGAAAAGAGAATGATCTTAGTCAAAACGTTGTTTAAATTTATAGATACGTACGTGATGAAAACTGCTCACGATAAAAAAACAGAAGCCTTGCTTTATAAATACTCAAATTATATATCTTATTTCTTACAAGTTTATTTGAATACTGTCCTTTTAAAATGATACTCTCAGTTTAAAATAAATTATGTTTTGAGTTCATTTTGTAGGTTGTTACATTTTATTCTACCCAAAACAGTTTTTTTGTAATTTCATACATTTCATTTTACCCAAAATGAAATGTTGAACACGTTTTTGTTTATTTAAAACAGTTCCCAATTAATGACCCTGTGGGACCCCACACAAGTAACGTAGTTATTACAACAAATTAAAAATACCTAAATTTACCTTGACATTATTTTTCAATTGTCTAAATAAACATAGTAATATAAGCGTTTGTCTTTTTGCTTACATTTAAAATACCAAAATAAAAAACTTATAAGCACTTCTTTGTGCTCACCTATATTTTTTGACATTTTCCTAAATTGGTGTCAGTCAAACAACTGCTACTACCATTGATGCAAATTTGATTTCTTTTGACGGTGTTTTCCAGAAAATTCATCAAGATTCCTAGGGAAGTTTGAATGTTACCTATTGAGGTACTTAGAGTCTGTGGCTTGTTGACGTGTACAAATGGGTTTAAATAGCCCCACGGAAAAAAGCTGAAATTGCTATTTTTGGGAATCCTTCCTAAACTAATGTTGCGGTGGTTATAATGAAAGGCAGTTTACACGTATACAATACAATATGGTTTTGTCCCGGACTCGACCATTGTCCACGTGTAAACAGCAATTTGTAAGACATACAATAGTCCCGAGACATCGTAATCGAGATAGACGGGCAGGCTATCTCCGCATAACAATGATTACCCCCCCCCCCTCCCATCATGCACGGCCGCATTGTTCTCTTGTGAATACCTACAAATAGGACCTTATTTCAATAGCGATTTTTTTGACATGAACGTGTCACTCCCAAAAAAAATCTCGAATTCTTCGAAAATGGATGCAGAATTTTTATTTTTTTCAGTTAGTCGTTCAACAATTCCAGTACATCTTAGCATAAAATAAATATTTTTTTTCGTTTATTTATTTTTCCACCGCTCACGAATTTTCGTATTGTCTCAGCGTTCTGCATGGTCGAGGCTGTTCACGGAGCTGGGACAAGACAATATTGTCATATCTATTGTGTTGTCCACATGTAAACGGCCCTTTACAATTATTTTTATTAAATCAAATTGTTCAAAGTTCTACAATTATGATGAGCAAGGAAGAAGTACCCAAATATTTTATTTTATATCAAAATAATAATAAACTTACTCTCTCTGCCGTGTGATTTATTTACACAGTACAAAAGAAAAAAAACACGGACAAAAAATATGCATGGGTAAACCAAAATTAATAATTCTATGGCCCAGAACTTGTTTATCGTCTAATCCGGTAGACATAAAAAAGTCAGTGAGATGTGCGTAACCACATTTATTAAGATGTTTGATAAAAAAAACTAACGCCTAGATGTTTTACTTTTTATAAAAAAACCCAATAAAGACTTAGTTTTTTTTTCATTCCATTATTATACTATGTAAAAAAATCGTATACAAAATTTATTTAAGAATTATCCTCACTTAGAAGCACTGTAAATAGTATAGCTTACTTTTTTTTAAAATAATTG
The DNA here is from genome assembly GCF_059751315.1 of Micrasema longulum. Taxonomy (NCBI): domain Eukaryota; kingdom Metazoa; phylum Arthropoda; class Insecta; order Trichoptera; family Brachycentridae; genus Micrasema; species Micrasema longulum. Next base: position 339,331 of record NW_028278121.1, read on the forward strand.
TTTTCGATTCAATAAAAGTAATATTTGACCATTAATTTACTTATTTTTAATTGTTAAAACATGAAATTGTTTTAAACACATAATGTAAACATACCTACTAATAGTTATTTATGATTTTACTTACACTTTTAAAAAAATATATATCTTTCACCTTCAGAAGTAATTCGATTGATTACTGCATTAAATTTAATTATGTTTATCTGAAGTTTATCAAAACCTTGCATTGCTTTATCTATTTATCTATATTTATAAAAATAATGATAAGAAGTTACTTCGATCATATTTTGAACAGGTCATTGCTCCGGTCTCGATCAACACTGCTAAAAGTCATTACCACTGTTTTAAGTAATTTACCAAATTCACATTAAAATGAATTAAATTGATTTCGACAACTGTATCTCATTTAATATACATTTGTGTTCTTTAGTCGACATCACCGGGTATATAATTGCAGGTCAGAAATATTTATGAGGTAGTTTAGTGCCACTGGAAATTGTTTTCTTACACGCGGTAAAAATTAGAGCGTTTAATTGTAAAGCGAAGTTTCTCAAAAATGTATAAAATTTTTAAAAAAACTACTTTGAACGATGTCACACAAGTTCTTGTTAATCAACTAATCATTGATAGAGTCGACATGTGTTGTGATAGATTTGCGGTTTTCGGGAAGCCACTTTTTTCAACGTTCAGTATATTTTGAGAGGTACGGGGTTCTCCTTTTAAATGTTAGGACACGATAAGAACTAATGACGTAAAGGTGGAGTAATTTCAAAACTTTGAAAAAACATAGCGATGATACAAAAAAATAAATATTTTTGGCATTATTTGATAGTCGATTAGAAAACAAAAAAAAAACAATCACTCAACGTACGTAATGACGTCTCGTAAAAATATTGTTTCTTTTTATTATAGGTTTGTAATTTTAGTTTTTAAAATTTGATTACATTTTTACTGTAAATAATTTAAAACATTGACTAATAAGCAATATACAATTCAAGAAATAAATACTGTATAAAGAAATAAATAAAAGTACATGTATAAAACATCAATAGTTATAATACTAGTAAAAAAACCTTTTCTGTTTCAATTTTCACAGAAGGGTTTAAAAATGTTTTTTTCACTTTTATGTTTTATTCTGCCTAGATAAACCATGTTTATGTTGCGTTATAAATATAAATTAATAAAAAATAAAAAAATTCTCACAAAAATCTATTTTAAAAATGTAAGTGTAAAAAATACGACGATCGTTGGCCAATTATAAATATAAATTACTTTATGTAAATCAAATTTATTCATCACGGTTATTTTTTAGTTTATCTTAATTTTATTTCAATTCAATTTTCTTGCTGTAAGGACGTCATATTAATTACTTGTGTAACTTGTCGATATTTTCACGCACTTAAAAACAATCACGTCAAAACCATAAAAACATCTCAGTTAATAACATTTTGTTATCGTGGTAATGTACTTTACTAATAAGATTTTAACTTTCGCATAAAAATCGACTAAAGCAAAGGAATTGATTTTTTTTTTTTATATCCCTAACATATTTTTTTAAATCTTTGAACCGTACGTATCTAAATAATTATTTAAATCTTTAAAAAGTTTTATCAAAATAATGATACTATTGTTAATACACTTATGTTTGATGAGTGGTTTCCTACCAGGTTGCGTCATTTTACCTGTATGCTGATAACGTGTGTTGAATGTATGTATCTGGTACGAGGTGGGTACGGAAAATTAGCTCAGTTCCTCAGTCGGTTCAGTTTCATTGCTCCGTTTGGTACTGTGTGGCTTCTTGTCGTGCGAAGTACTTTGTAGTATCGCGTGTGGTGTGTTCAAGGACCAAATCTAATTCTTATAAATATAACGCGCCATCCTATTAGCAAATTTAAACATTTCCATTGTTCTTTACAAAAAAACAGACATAAAAATAATTCTTCGATTCTTGTGTTAACCTTTATTTGGATTGAAGTGGCGAAATAAGGTATGAGCGAACATTTTACATTACTTTTAAAATTACATTTAATAAAAAAACATTCCTTTTTTGTTTTTTGGGATAAACATGTTTTCTTACTATGTATTCGTATATCTGTACGTCAGAGGTATAGAATCCTCAGCGACATTATTTTTTCAGGAGAATCAAAAAATAATATCCGTGACCGAATGAAGTTTTTATTATCTCTAATTAATAAAAAAACATTTTTTTAATTTATATACCTTAAAAGAATGTGTATAGAATACTATGACTAAAAGGTAAATTCAATTAATAAATAGTTTTATAGTATGCATCTGATAGCTGTAATTTTATAAAAATAATATCGATAACGGTTTATGCAGATTAAAAATGCCTTGCACATATTTATTGTGTTATATCACCAGATAAAGAAAAAAAAACATTTTCTAATCGAGCAAAAAGTGATTTTGAAAAATAGTGCTTTGGATCTGCCGTATAGATATGTATTCAAACGTATTAAATGCTATAGTTTATTCATTACTTTGTTTTTTTTTTCTCAGTTAAACCAAATTTGTAAAAGCCCTTTGGGTACTTATTTAGATTAAATCATTAAAATAAATTAACAATAAAATAATTTAAATAATAAAACATCAAATTAAATTTATATTTTGATCCATTAGATTTTTAAAATACTATTACTTATATTATTTATTTATTTGGTATATATTGAGTCTATTACAACAGTTACATGAAGAAACATAAATTCAAGAAACTGAACATAAAGAACATAAAACTATGTATCAAAGACAAACAAGGACAATACAATAATGGTATACAATACATACATCCATAAAAACGAATAACATAACGCTTCGAAATAAAGCATGACAATCCAACTTCATCCCACACTGTTTTAGTCGCGAAGAGATCTACAAAAAGCCGGAAGATCTATCCCAAAGAATTCCAAGTCGTATGATAAATTGCCTAATCTACACATTCTTGACATTAGGGCCTAAAAACAAAAGTTACTCTTAAATGATTTATTGAATAGCATATTTTGACTTCTGGTGACATGGTTGGGAACATGAAAAGAAATTGATTGCGACAGAGATGGGAAATCACTTATAGCATTAAGTATTTTGAAAATGCAAATAAGGTCCATCACAGTTCTACGTCTCTCCAATGAAGACAGATTAAGAAATTGCTCGATTTCAAAATAGAAATAATTGCCCCTTTGTAATCCGAGCAACCGAGCCACTTTTCTTAGAAAACCTGTCAGTATTTAGATTTTTAATTTCTGTATATTAATGTTTAGTTCATAAGTACACATGTAGTCTTGTAAATAGAAAAATCTGTGCTTTTTTAAAATTTTTTTGTTCAAATTTTTTTTTACAATAAACATGATAATAAAACAGAGTATTAAAAAAATAAAGCATAATTACATATCAATGAAGTATATATTAATAGAAAAATAGTAAACAAAAAAATCCCACAAAGGCATGGCCTGTTCGTGGGTATACAAGAAAATGTTAAAGAATTTTTGCTCCTAAAGTAAATAATGGACAGTTATAATAATTTTGTTTAACATAAGAAAGAAAAAATAAAGTATTCTGTAGAAGATAATATGTTATTTTTTTTATAGTACCTAATTAAAATAGGAAATAAAAAATATTTAAAAAAAACACAAAAATATTCCTTGTTATTAAAGGGCAACAAAATAAATTATAGAGTTCATATCTTTAGTTTGAATCCAGGATAGTGCATGTTTTTTAAAAGAAAGAAAATTTCGAAACTAAAACTATATTGTAGTGCTTTCGATTATGTGGTCTTAAAACAAAGTCAATAACGTTTTGAGTATGTCCAAACGTTTGTAGATATACTGGATCTCCTCTTTAGGGATTTACATTGATCCAAATTCGTTGCAAAAGAGAGGAAAAACATCCTCGAGAAGGGAATATAGAGTTGCAACAAATTTGGATCGATGTTACTCCTTAGAGAGGAGATCCAGTTTGTCGACATATATTTGGACATACTCAAAATATTTTTGTATAAACTAATGGGTTAAAGAAGTGTAAAAAAAAAATAGAATTGTTTTCAGGCGTTGCCTATTAGGTGAATTAGTTCAGCCGAGCCGGATGAATCTTCTCACCCACATGATTTCAGCTCTTTTACTTCACAAAAGTCAGCAGATGGAAGAGTTGAGGAAATGTTTAAACATAGGTAGAATGGTAAATGTTACACAGTCTGTAAAGTAGCCTCTTAAACCCGCCAATGACAGGTCATAAGCCCTCTAAATACCTAGACTTCTCTATTCCCTTTTGATGGGTATTTTCTCTCTCAGTTGCAACTAATCTGGGGTAACACAAAGCATTGAATTTAATATATTACACACAATTTGGTGGCCTCCGTGATGTAGTGGTTAAAATGTTTGACTCATACGACTGACCGACTGGCTGACGACTCACTGACACGGAAGGTTCCAGGTTTGATTCCCAAGGAGAACACAAAAAAATGTGTTTTTACTCAAACCTGGGTGTTCTGTGCCGTATGTCACCTCTATAATTGGGCCTCATGGTCTGTTGTGGTGCAAATAAAAATAAAAAAATAACTAACAATAATGATTTAAATTGCAACTTTAATAGTCTTACCTTTTTTGGTGTACTGTTTATGTTTTTTTATTTGACGAATTAATGTTTATGTTATTTTGTCACCAATCACTACTTGTGTATACTTACATATGCTACTTCGGAATGATTGACCCGATAATTCTATTGACTGGGTTACGATTTTTTTATCATAATGGCCTCATTCCATGCATAAAGTGCTCGTGTGGGAAGGTGTATATCGCTAGCCTAAAGCAATAGTGAGATAAACCCGAAATTTCCAATTTCGAGATACACATGCATATATATTTATAAATAAATGTTTTCAAATAACAAAGTATTAAAGTTAGATAGTTAACCAATGTGAAAACATAGAATTCATAATTCATAACCATTTCAATACCTTAAAGTCCGGTTATCTCAGAATTTATCCTTGGGAGATATCTCACTATTGCTTTGAACTAGCGAAATACTCAGTCCCTCATAATACCTACAACTTACAACCACAAATCGATTACATATCTACCATCCATATATATTTTATAACACAAAGAAAACAACCATTCAAACACGGAAAAGTATTGCTATTTAATGTACCTAACTTTTGTATAATCTTATTTCATTATTTATAAACAAAATAAAAAGTAATGTGACTTCGTGCGACCCACAAATCAATTTATGGGTATACCTAATGCTATTTTCACACGCTTGCCACAAGCCGCTTGGCAAAAAGCTTGCCATGCGTACGCATATCAAACGTCAGCATCCATCCACACGCTTAAATCCTGAGCGTTCATTGGTTCATTTAATCTAAGACTTCCTTTGATCTGTGTACAAAATTCATACACCGCATCGTCCCAAACCACGGCAAGCGCTTGCAAGCGCCTGCAAGGCAAGCCTTAATGCTTGGCCATAGTGGCGAGCGTTTTTCGGCACGGTGCGGTTGCGGTGAACTCAAACATACGGCAACAAGTGTGGTGTCCATAGTGACCGCACGCGGCAATTCTCGCTCGCGCCGCTCCGCATAACGCCCGCCACTCTATGGTCAATAACTAACTCCCGATCCACACGCTTACACTTGTCTACGCTTAGCAAGCGTGTGGAGTTTTATTTAATATTTCAACGGAGATTTTCCTTACCTCTCCTTTTTCCTTCTCACTTTCTCAGCTTTTGCGCTTGATTTCCTTTTTCATGTTTTTCTTCTGAGAGTAGCCATCACTTACTCACGTTGCTGGTTTTATTTCACACTCAGAACTATATTCTCCATCCACCTGGACAAAGAAAATTAAATGATCAAGATTAGCTGCGATTGGAGCATCAATGCAGTACTTTACATACTACTTAATGCAGATAGGAAAATGATTTTACGAATATATTTATATAAATAGGTGTTGACAAACGTTGTATCCGTTTTTTTTTAATTTAAAAATGAACACCAAAGTAAAACGAAATAATAAAAGTTATTCGTCATTCAAAATAAAATTTTCTGTTACACAAGGTACTTGTGTGATTTTACGCTATATGTGAAGGATTAAGTAGTTGAGGGTTTGGTTGGAGTTCCTACACCAGTTAGAGATTTAGAGAGAAGACACGAGGTTGATGTTTAATGCGTATTTATTACATGGCAAATAAGATACAGCACTTGGTTGTGTAGCACGAGCATAGCGGCGATGATGGGTTGAAGAGACTGCACTTGAACTGCATGCTGGAGCTGAGTGAACGGCACTGATCTTGTTGGGCTGATTGAACGAGCTGACTGATGTTGACTGCGTCCTGTGGTCTCTTTATAGAGCATATTCGTTTGTAGTTCATTTCTTCATGGTAGGGACAATGTGAATGTGCTGCAGGGCGACGACCCCTCCTTATGTGCAATATTGCTAGAATTGAAATATAAGTTGTATTGGATTCGATAGAAAATGATGACATTGCATCGTCGGTCATTAGTCTACTTAAGGTGAACTAATTTAACACGTGTGTGTCATTGACTATGGACCCTACATATGTATTAATTTATTTGATAACAAGCCTTCAAAATAGAATGCCAAGTAGACGAAAGTGAGCATTTTTGACACCTCTTTCTGTTCGCGTTTCATTGAAGGGATAAAACTGCCAAAGCTGCTAGCGATATTTGCGCAGTGTACGGTGAAAATTTTCTTCTTGCGGTGCCTTATCGGGTCCCCCCGACGAAAGCATCTCGGTCCTGCGCTACTCCGAGGCCAGAACAACAGCTTGTTGGATGTACTCGCCATAGTGATTCCTGGGAAAAGATGACCAGAGTGGTTTCCCGTTGCCTACTCTGGTAGATTTTTCTGTCAGGATGACCTTCCCAGCTGGTTGGTTCTGGTTTGGAGGCGCCAGAAACTCGCTTTTTATCCTCTCGTTATCTACTGTGATCATACCGTTATGAGTGTGATCCCATTGCCCGAAGTTTGCGACGTGGGCGCTAACGAGTTGGACTAGTCAGTAGTGTTGTCGGTGAAATGCATTTGAGCATTTGCAGCATTTAATAGAATCACACTCTCCAGCAAGTCGTGACTCACTGCAACCCTTCTGACGGTTTGAACCCCACGGTGAAGTTTCAAGATACAATGAATTATTGACTAATTTGTTGTATTTTTTTTTGTGTACTTCTGTTCTCTTAATTTGGAAAAAAACGGACGAAACTTATGTGAACGCATAAAAATATTATATGTTTGTGTATATTAGGGTGAACCGATTTTTTTTTTTCAGAACTTCGAAATGAAAGCGGTCTAAAAAGTTGCCTTTTGGATTACTCGGAATGCAAAAAATATCCACAAAATATTTGATAATTACTACTTTTGACCCTCAACCAGAGCTTGACGTTTTCGAAAAAGTCCAGAGTGTAAACTTTTTACATTTCGGTAGTTTTAAAATGTGTTCGAATTTGTAATGTGATTAACTTATATCTTCGCTAACAAAAAAATAATTTTATCAATATAGATGATCAACAAAATATTTAAACAGTTATAAATTTCAAACCTCGGTTGAGGACCAAAAGTAGTATAGAATTTTTTTTTAAATATTTTTTACGTTCAATGTGATCCTTAGTGCAATTTTTTAGACTTCAAATACTTTAAAAGCTTCATACATCATCGGCCTACTCTAGTGTGTATGCCTGAATGAAAATAATTAAATATGTGTTCCCAGTCCCCCGTCCCACTAAATGCACTTGCATAATTTTGTTTTAATTTGCGTCAAAGTGCTTCAAAACCTCAGAGTAATAACACGCCACTGGCTACTATGATTTTAAAACCAACTGCCTGTATTTTTATGAAATGTGAAGCGTTTTGAATCCATTCCACTAGATTATGCACCAGCGAGTATAAAATTTTCGGTTCGTTTATTAGCTATGAGATATGCTTTTGCCAAGAGATTTTATTACCTACACACGTTTTTAGATTTAATCGAGTGAGTTTTTTACTCTTGTGTGGCAGTAATGTCACACTAGTCTACATACGATACAAGACTTAAAATATATTAGGGTATTAGAAGCGAACTTAGGAATCTCCATTGAAGGAGTTACTGAAGGAGATATTAGCGAAAATATTTTAATAAAGAGTAGTGAGATTTCTAATTCACAATTAAAACTTCACAAATTAAATGGTGAATGCTTAATTTGGGGTGTCAAGTAATGTAATTGAAATCTTATTTTGCAAGATTTAGAAACGATTTTGAATAATGCTATTATTTGGATCAGTAGGTTTTTATGTACTGTTTATTTTACATCAAAAACTAATTTTCCTTTTTTGGTGGAGATTTCTAAGTTTGGTTCTAATACCCACAAATCTCTTTTTTTTTTAAAAAGATTAATTTATATGTTTTGTAATCTTTGGATGGACATTTTCACGCCAGATTTGGAAAGTAAAATGTGTAGGATTATCCTGGATTTTAATACAAAAAATATTTTTCCTTGTTACGCTAAGAATAAATGTGACGCCGATACGGCAATAAACATGTATAAGAGGGAGCACAAAGGTAGAACTCATTACAAGGAAGACAGAGACGCTGTTTTGTTGATAGATTTCTGTAAAATAGGTTCCGTCGGTTATTTACAGTGATAGGGGATGCACGCATTAAAAATGAGCGGTATATTGATGATTTTAAATTTATATTAATATAACAAGTCTAAACTATATGTTTATTTAAACACTTTGTTTCCCGGAGCCGTGAAAACACGTGATTATATAACCACGCGTTTTGTCTTGGTCCCGTGTTTTCACGTGGATTACCAGCTGTTAAAAAAGTGCATATTGTCATCTAGTGATTTTCTTAGTAATTTTTCGCTGCTATTAAACTACGTGAGAACACGGGACCGGGACACAACACGTGATTATTATAATCACGTGTTTACACGGCTCCGGGAACAAATAAACATGAATCGTGACGTATTAGTGGCGTTGCCAATGAAATTATTGTTTTAGCGGGAATTCAAAATTACAAATATAAAAGTATTTTTTATGCTACTTATAATATTTTTTTACTGGACTGTATTTCATAGACCTTTATTATTTTATTTTTTTTTAAAAAACGTGATATTTCCCTATCCTACAGTATCTGATAGCTTCTTGAAAAAAAATTCAAGTTTTGTTTTTGCTCTTCTGTAAACCTCGCAAAATTCAGATTCGATAATATGCGTAGGGACCATTGATTCGTTAATACAAGTAAAAAAAATTAATAATAATACAATCGATTTTTCTAATGTGTTTTTAATTCCAATTTTTTAAACCCATGCCTTTTCCTGATGCCTGCAAATGTAAAGTGAGACTTGTATTCAAGCGTACGGTTGCATGAAAAAAAACATTACACTATTAAAAAAGTTTCTAAAAAAAATGTGATACATTCTTGGTTTTACCATTGGATATTAAAATATTAGCAGTTCATTTGTCTTGTTATGACGTGTAACGTTATTTCCCTAAAGACCGAAAGTACGGTCGCCAGCCGACATCAGTATGTAATTATTAGCGCCGCCGTGTTTAATTTACACAAAGGGTATTTTTCAAATGAACTTATTACCATTGAATAAAAAAACATGAACCTACGGATGTGGCCTTAAAAATACGAAAATGTTTATTTTTATTTTCCTTCCGTCTTCTTTACATTCACATCTAAAAATGGCAGACGCAAATAATAATTACTCATCTTTAAATCTATAATGGTCCACTAATAATGGTATTTAGAAGTAAGAAAATGGTGTAAATCTTAGTTGTGCTTAAGAACAAGGTCAACTGATCGTAGTTATGCAGAAAGCAGCCAGTCCACAATTTTGAAAAAATTAGATATTGATGTTATCGGGTGCATTAAGGTCAATTCTCTGTTTTGCTGAAAACAGCCAGACCGCTTTCATACAAAAAACTGTAATAATCACCTTCTGAAAAGCGTGTCGATCACAAAAACGGTATTTTTCAATTTGCAAAAAACACCCACAGTACTAGAAAATTCTGACGGTACCTTAAAAATGATCAATTACATAATTAGATTCTTGTTTGTAAAGTAAAAAAAACGTATGTATTCTTTGTTTATCATTTGTCAAAGTCAAAAACATTCCAACTGTTGTGTAGATTTGATTATTCACTCTTTTCATAAAGGTGCTGAAATAATTAATTAATTAATTAATTTTAACAAATTACAACAGGGATGGAACATACCTTAAAAGAGGGAATATGGAAGTCTAGGTATTTACAAGGCTTGTGACCTGTCATTGGCTGGTTTAAGTGGTCACTTTACACACTGAATAACATTCACCATTTTGCCTATGTCAGAACATCCGTATTTCTCCAATCCTTCCATTTGTTGATTTTAGTGAAGTTAAAGAGCTGAAACCTTTATTGTTGTGAAGAGATTCATCTGACTGAATTATTTCAAATACCAGGCAACGCCTGAAAGTGTGCCACTTAAACCAGCCAATGACAGATCATAAGCCCTGTAAATGCCTTAATTTTCATATTACTTTCTTTAAGGTATTTTCCCTCCCTGTTGTAATTTGTTAATCTTAATGACTCCCGAGGGGGTAAAATCCGGTCTTTTGCGTACAAATATTTGGACAAACTCTTATATTGTTTTTAATAATTTGCTTAATTCCCAGTTTCACTTTTCTATAGCTGGGTGCTTTCTGCATAACTACGTTTAATTGTCTTAAGATACATATGTTACGCGCGGAATTTCATAAAATTCATAAAAAAAATGGAACAAACATACAATTAAATATGTCTGTTTAACAAAACAACATGAATAAAATTTTTATTAGAGCAGTTAAATTTTCAAACGAGTTTATTTTAAACCGTCAGATAGACATTCAAGATTTTTTCTAAATTATATTTCAAAAACAATAATTTCTATTAAAAAATATCTCGGAATTATTTTTCGTAGACTGGGATAACGGAAGTCGTTACTATATATATCGATGTATCAGGGCCTCAATTATGATAGGAAGATAAAATCTATCTTCAATTTTATCTACAAAAAAAATAGAATGTTTACATTTCTTTTTTATAAACATGTTAAATTACCGGTTACCGACAAACATATTTTGAATTTTCAAACAAATATACAAACTTTCGTACATAAATATCGATATTAGTTTATACCGTCTCAGTATATATATATATATATATATATATCGCAGCCCAGTTCCATAAAGAGATAACTAGAAATGACTAGTTTTGAGTAATGGCCATTAAAGTTTTGACCGATCTAAACTAATTTGTAACAAAGGATTATTTATATCACTTTAAGTGAAATATATATTTTTGTGAAACATATGCATAATGGTTATCAGTTCAAGGAGTTGTTTTGAAAATTATCACGACGTTTTTTTTTTTAAATTTACTTATTAATATACCCTCTCGGATTTCATTCATTTAACAAATAATTTTCCTTTTTTAAATTCATATTCTATTAAATTATCTTAGTAAATATTAATGCTTAACCAAATACCGGTTTTTTATGTCTACCGGTTTTGAAACGTACCCGTATCTTCGTCAGGACACTTACTACACCAACATGCCAATACTAAAATACACTTTCATATTTACCGTCACCGTAGGTAATATGCTCGTACATAGTATTTACGAAAAAATACATACATTACATGCAGATTAAGGGGAATGCAAACACCACCATGTCCGAACATGCATTAAAATTAGGTCAATAATATTTACCGATATGTCACAGAATGTGTGGGGGGTGAGGTTAAAGAAGGGGAGGGGCTAAGAAGTTCAACTTTACACAATTGGTTCATTTTTGCCTGGAAAAGTGGGCTTTATTAAAAAGATATTTATTATTTATTTGCGGAATATTATTTTTTAACGCTTTTTTAATGTGAACCATCTTCGTGTTGTTTAATTTAAGTCTTTTTTTATTGTTTGAATGTAAAATATTTACTGCTGTATCGTTATTGAAATCGTGATTTGAATTTTTCAGATGATTGGAAAACTCTGAAAAATTATTAATATTCTAACATCTCGTGTGTTCTTTAATGCGAATATTAAATCTACGTAACGTTCTCCCAATATACCTTGATGGACACGTATTGCATTGTGATTGGTACACCCTTGAGTTGTTTAATATATCGGTTTTATATTTACATTTTGTAAGTAATTTTCCTGTATAAAAGTATAAAAGGCCGATTTGATATTTTTTGGAAATTTTTTAAAATTTTAGTTGAGGTATTATTTACATAAAAAGTCGAAGCATGGTTAAATACTAATTAATATTTACTAACATTAATTATTATTTTATATAAATAAAAGACGAGTGATACTTTAATCCACAAATTTGGAAGGTACAGTGACCGGATTCATCGCTTTCGCGACGTCTTCGAGACTGGTATCTTTATAGGGTGTTCAATGTATTTATACAAAACAGAGGTAAGGATAGATTATTCAAAATTATATGAAAGTAAATTAAATAAAATTATTTTTATCTCAAGGATCATTATCAATATTATTTTTTTTGGGTTAGTTGATATAATGCTATTTTAATAAGGGGGTAAGTATAGCATGTGAGCTCGCCAACACATGACAGTAAAAAAATTATTGTCTTTGAATTTCCTAGAGTTTTAACCATCGAAAAAAAGAAGATTGGAAATCAAAGCAACAGACAATTGAAATTTGATGAGTATTATTTTAATAGATTGTCTATTACGGAAAAAATACATCGAGAAATACGCATTTTTATTCATTGTAATAAAAACAGTACAGTAAATTAGAATAAATCATAATATGCTTTATATTTACAATATTAATTAAAATGCAAAAATAACATTGAATGCTTTAAAAAAATATATTATTGAGTAGTAGTGCGGCGAACATAAATTATATCATATTCTATTGCTGATGATAGGATTTTCAAAATCTTTAATTTTGTCCGGTAATTCATTTGATAATTTCAGGCCCTGGTTTATTAGTCTCGACTGTCATTGTTTCGTTTTAGAATGTTGTATAATATAATATTGTTTTGATATTCTTGTTTTGTTTAATTTTTTTTTTTTCAAGTTAAATTATTCTTCTCCCAGTAGTATGGATAATGTCCGTTTTTTACCCGAAACCGCGACCACCATTGTTTTTCAAATTAACATAATAAACATCATGACATATCGTTCGGTCAGCCAAAATCAATGAAAAGATTTACCATTTAATGTGGCGTGTAATGGTTCACCCAAAATGCATATTAGTTTAATCGTTGGTTGGCCGTTTTATAATATAGAAACGTTTTGTAATTTGGCTAGACAATATGTATACCAGCTAAAATGACAATCTGGCCACGACAGATACGTATTAGTTGATAGGTTCTGTCCGTTAAAATCGTGAAAAAAAAGTTTTGAATTAACTATCTGGTAAAAGAAGAAGTATATAAAATTGGAAACTTGTTTTCAGACGTTGCGTTGGTTCAGCCGAATGAATCTCACCCACATGATAAAGGTTTTGGCTCTTTTACTTCACAAAAGTCAACAGATGGTCGATGAAGAGTTGAGGAAATGTAGATGTTCAAACATAGGCAGAATGGTGAATGTTACACAGTGTGTAAAGCCGCCACTTAAACCAGAAATGACAGGTCATAAGCCCTGTAAATGCCTAGACTCCCATATTCCCTTCTTAAAAATGTTTTCCCACTCTGTTGCAACATATTTAAATATGAATAACCCCCTAGGGAGGAAATCCAGCCAGTCTGCAAGCATTTGGACATTCTTAGAACAGTGTATTTTATTCGATTTCTAACAAAAATTTAGTATTTGAATTTTAAATATACTGAAGTAACATTAAATTTGATAATTTTTGAGTTTTGAAGTTTGTTCAGTATTGTGTTTAGGCTTTGATTTCACATTTATTTATGTTGGCATTATAACAAACATACATTTTTATTGTAAATTTTTTATAGGTAATTACTTAATCAGTTCCGTTGTGCGTGAGTTATTAATATTAAATCTAAAAGATTGGGAGTCATAAATGGCTCAAGAGCTACTTACCACATTATTTTCCTGTACTTAAAACCTACGTATTTATTTCTCAAAGCACTCACTTTTGTGTTCTTAAGTATTTGAACGCAATTATTCAGAAATCAGCCAGTCTACAATTTTGAAAAAACGAGATATTTGTGTTATCGGCTGTTGTACGGCCAATTCTATCAGAACACCGCTTAAAACAACCAGGCCGCTTTCATTTAAAAAACATAATTACCACCTTCTGAAAATAGCGTTGATGACAAAAATGGCATTTTTCGATTGGCAGAAAACACCCACAGTACTAAAAAAATCTTACGGTATAGATGCTAATGGGAAGATTAATGTTCCCGGAAATCTAGTTCTCAAAAATAAATTAAAACGGTTAAATACATATGAATTTTTATTTTACAAATTCATTAATTTTTAAATACCTGTAATAGAAAAATATGTTTCAATGCAGAATGTCACCTAACATATCCAAAGTTTGAATGAAGTATCACTCAGTATTAGAACTAACTGTTGTTTGCAGAATGCATATTATTGATTAGGGAAATTAGATGCAGAATAGAAATAGCACGATCAGCATTCAATGGCATGAAATCATTCTTCTGCAGTGATAGTCTTAATTTAAAACTGAGACAGAGGTTGGTCAAGTGCTATGTGTGGTCAATACTGCTCTACGGGGTTGAAACATGGACTCTCAAGGTGAACTCCATGAACCGATTTGAGTCTTTTGAAATGTGGCTTCACCGGAGAATGCTGAGAATTCCGTGGACAAATTTAGTGCCCAACGTGGAGGTGTTGAGACGAGCCAGTGCCGAAAAAGAACTACTGTCCTCAATGAAACAGAGAAAACTCGCGTATCTGGGCCATATCATGCGCGGAAGCAAATATACGCTTCTACAGCTGATTATGATGGGAAAGATCGAGGGAAAGCGTGGAGTTGGAAGGCGACAGATGTCCTGGCTGAGAAACATCCGCAACTGGACGGGAGTGCGTGGGGTTGAGGCGCTGTTCCAGTTGGCGCAGGACCGGAATGCCTACTCTAGAGTGATCGCCAACGTCGGGGAGACCTGATATGGTACAGAAAGATGCAGATATTATAGGTTGTGTGGTCAGTCAGACCTTCTAAAATCACCAAAATTCCTTTAACACGTAATTAACTTTTTTAGAAAGTTATTATAACAAATTAATCAAGTGATTCTTTCCAATTTAGTACCTTAATATGGATATTAAATAATATGTTCAAAACATAACGAAGAAATATAGATCAAAACTTTACTCGGACTGTTTTCTGCAAAACGCTCATCTTAGATTGTGTACAGGTCAGCCAGACTTAAGAAATCATTGAAAGTACTCAAATACATAATAATTTCCTTTTAGTGTTATAAAATAAACGAATGTATGCATTATTTATTATTTGTCAATATAAAAAACATTTTAATTCTTGTGTAGTTTTGATTTTTAACTCTTTTCACTAAAGAGCTGTTATATCAGTTTCACTTTTCTTTGGCTGGCTGTTTTCTGCATAAGTACATTCAATTTGATCTAGGCTGTAGATTCATATTTTAAAAACAAAAAAAAAACTTAACGGGAACAATGAATGTCTGCATTTCAATAAAAGGCCTTAATTGAAAACACCTTGACGAATTTTCAAATATTTGAGTTGGTTTTTTACATCGAAATCAAATGTTTATAGTATACGTAAAAGTTTTATTTCTCCAAATTTAATTTAGTTTATAGTTTTTTTTAAATTGACGCGGTAACTTTAATTTTTTAATAATGATCTTGTTTTTTATAATATTATTGCTGTACCATATTATTTGATTATATTATATCCCTACTCTAAACAGGACTTGGGACTTGGGCTTGTGTTTTAATACTGCCGCGCAATTTCCAAACCGCAGTATCTCATAAAATTTTACTTTTGAGAAAAACGAATAAATTTTAGTAAATAAACTGCAATGATATTGATTAGAACTTAATTTTTAAAAATTTCATCATTCAATTAATTCTGAGAAAACAGCTTGTCATATAAGGTTATTCAAATTCGCATCAGTTACTTACTGCAGACAAAAAATTGCCCATAACTAGTTAAAATGCAATTTTAAACCTTGATGCTCCAAAAAAACCTGCTTTTAGTAATTGTTACTGTCTAAAATGCAGTATTTCATTAAATTTGCGTTTTAGTTGGTTTTTGTAGGAAACTTATAACAGATAGAGATATGTGAAGAGATATGATACTTCTTTTGGAAAACCTGACAATACATTTTTAAATATTGATCCGCTAATTTTTATCTAAACTCAACCGAATAGCGTCACAACACAATACCGCATTCCTTCCGTGCGCCTTAAACTTAGATCCCGACTGTACTTTATCTGTGTCTGGGCAAGGTCTGGGCAGACGGATAATGGATCGTACAGTTCAGTGTGTGAAAAAGAACCAGAAACCCGGATGAGTGTATGTTTATAGCCCCAAACGATTTCATTTTCTCTGTTCAGTGATCAATCTTTTTTTTATTCCATGGCTTCTCTCAAGTAAAGATTCTGAAATAGGAAATCGAGTGGAGATTAGAGATAAATTTGTTTCATAGTGTAATGGTAAATACATTTTTTTTTCATGCATAGGTAACGAGTTCGATTCCTGGCAGGGTAAACATGAAATCTTTGTTTTTAAGGTGGTTCTTTGCTGCAATATTTCACTATCCCTGGACTTACCCATGTGAAAGATCGTCATGATATATGAATAATTATGCATGTACCTTTCTCCTACTTCACATGAGAGTAGTTCAATTTTTTTATACTTTATATCATAACTCAATAACTACAAAATTACATCATTTGATACTTGAGTTAGTTATTTAAATTTATATGTATATATTACCTTTTTTAATATCAAATATAAAAGAATATAAAAATCGCATTTTTTGCACATCCATCGTTGTCCTACAATCACGACGAAATGATATAGTTACGCTGCAATTGGAATACTTATGCAATCCCCTTTGCGTCACTTGGTGGAGGGAAATGACAATGCCGATATAATATCGGTTTTTTATATTTGGAATTTCGTTTTTCGTTGGGTCAATGAAGAGATTATTAATTACGAAAATCTTTCTATCAAATTTTAATTTATTAGTATTTTTTTTAATGAAAAAGGAATGGGTGGATATTTTTATGCAGGAATTATTAACACTACCAATAAAATAGAGTGTAAATCCAAAGGTCAGGAGCGTGAAGATTAATGAGCTCATCAATAACCAAACAAGGTCACCAAAATATGGACATCTTTCCTATACAAACTATTAATATTTATTCCTAAATGTAACTTGTAAGGGTTGCAATGAACTTTTCATCCGTTTTTTTGGGAAACAAACAATGTTAAAATGTTAATTATTAACTTATATTTATCTTCTTCTCCCTCTACTTTAAAAACGTTTATTTCATGTTCGTTTCTTTGAATAGTCATTTCATTTATACTTTATTTGTAAAGATCTATTGAAATTCTAATTTACACAAATTATTCACCTTACCAACACATGTGTAAAGTTTGTATAATTAAACAAATCAATTTATGAATAGAAATCTGACGATGAATAGGCACTTTGGTTTTGTGTTAAGAAGGTATCTTTTATCAATATGTGTTCTTATTCTTAAGAATTTTGAGATATCGACGATTTAAAATTTATTGACTTTGTCTGTCTTGTCTGCAGAAACTGTATCAAATTATGTAATACAATACAATAAAACTTAACTCTCACTTCAAGGTGATGTCTTATTGTGTACCCAGTAAACATTACATCTAATAACTTTTATATATCTGTAAATACAATAAATACTGTGTTAAGATTTCAGGTAATATTTTGTTATACATTTACCTATTGATTGAAATAATTTATTATTAAATAATACATGCTTATTGGGCACAGAAAAGGAATTTTATCAGAAATTGGAGATAAATCACCAACACAATCAAAAGTTTACCAATGCGTCGCATTGTCGCAGCGATAAAGTCAAAGAGTACCGAATAAACGACTGTCTCAAACACTCTTTACATCTCACTCTCGACACTATAAATATATTCTCAAGTGAGAGAAACAACTTCACGCATGATGCAGGCTAGTTTGCACCACTGCCGCAAAATGCCAGTTGCTCTCAGTTGCTCTCGAAGCTTCACTAAGGGTTGTCCGTTTGCTCGTGCTATGAGCGGTAGCAAATGTTATTAGCGATTACACTAAAAATAATATCACTTTGACATCAAATATAGTTGATTAAAGTAATTGACTATAAACGTTCCATTTTTCAAATTTTAAATCCCTAATTTTTGCATGCGTATTGACTACAGCGCCTGAACGCGTGGATTTTTTAGCACAGTAATGGAAGGGTTAAATTTAATTTTACTGTTTATTACTTTTTGGGCGTATTTTGATTAATGCATTTGACTTAAAAAAAACAAAAAGTAATTTTAAATACGGTGTTGTTTTAAACAAAAATAAATGTTCCAACAAATAATATGGTGAAAAATTACTTCTTACGCTGTAGTTCCTGAACTGATATTTATAAGTCAGACTGACCATCTTTTCATGTTGCTTTAAATTGAAAAATAAATAAATTAAAAATGATCGAGATACGCTGAAATGATTGAATAATGCTTTATTTGTTTCAGGTGAGGGTAAGATCTGAGTCTATCCTCTTATTTTTTATCATTTTTTTACATTTTATATTGTTTAAATATACTATGATCTTTAAAACTTAGAATAACACGTGTGGATTTGAACGATTTGTAACAGCGATATGTAAACGGCCCTTATGTTATGTCAAGTTTTATTTTTTTATTCTTAAAACCGTAGCCAAGCAATCAATATCAGTACATTTGAATAAACATAAATTGTAAAGTATAATGAAAAGTTGTGAATAAAAGCTCTCTTTATGCGTTCAGGAATGACGTCATATCCGTAAAACTAACAATGATTGTCACCTTGATGTTTATACCTTCAATTTATTTTCCGAAAAGCTATCTATTTGTTCCCGGTGGCTTAAAAATATTGTGAAAACTAATCGATCGCCAAATATTGACAGAAATTAATAAAAGATTAATGGTTTTACTATCAGTGAAGGATATCATCAAATTGAAATTTGTTTTGGAGACTTATGATGTTTATCAAGTTTAAATTGGCATGTTCTTCGATTTGATAAAATACGGCTTTAAAGCCACTGATATTCAATAATATAAAATGAATGTTAACCTTACCAATAAACAATAAGTCAAATACATTAGTATGGATATGTTCAAGGCGCACAGGGGATTATCGTAAAGTAAGGGTAAGTAGATGGTATACATGGGTTTTCACGGCCATATCGCAAAACTTCAGAGGAAAGTTTTTTATGACGTTCTTTTAAAAATATCCACATAAATTTTTCGGAAAATCTTATTAAAAAAAATAATGGATTCAACAATGTTTTAAGTATGTCGAAATGTTTTTTGCAACTGGCTGGATAACTCCCTAGCGAGGAAAGTCTGCTAACATTTGGACATACTCAAATCATTGTTGAATCAATTAACTGGTTTAATAAGAAGTATAAAATATAAAAAAATGTTTTCAGGAGTTGCCTAGTAAGTGGATTTGTTCAGCCGGATGATAAAGCTTTCAGCTCTATTTTTTAAAATAAATTACAATAAATATTTGCGTTCTTTTACCCAAATATTTTATTTTCAGGGCCATTTTCATAGAGTTGTAAATAACTCGCTATTAGAAAATGGAAATCATGTTAGGGTAGAGTGAGATTCAAACCACGGACATTTTTTTAATATTTTTTATTTAAATCTTAAAGTAGGGCACACATATCATACATATTGTTATGTGTGTTCTAATAATAATATTGCTAATATATTTAATTTATAAATTGTTTATCACATATGTCTTGACCATTATTTTAAATTTTGATATGTTTTTTTCTTCATAAATATTTTTTTCCATTTCGTAATACTTTTTAATTGCTTTAAATAAAATTGAATTTTGTGATCAGTTAAAATCAATTTGATCCGTGAGTCCGAAACACTAGCCACAGGACCACAACCAGACTCACAAACTTTTACTTTACAATAGTCAAAATATGGATGAGGTGAGAAAATGTGTATGTTTAAACATAGGCAGCATGGTAAATGTTTCACTGTTTGTTAAGTGGACACTTAAACCAGCCAACGACAGGTCATAAACCCTGTAAATGTCTAGACTTCCATATTCCCTTCTTAATTTTTTTCCCCCCGCTGCATCGGATTTGGATCTCAAAATAATTGAGATCAAAAACGTATTTGACCGAAGAAGCTATACGCACCGAACGCGGGCTAAAAAAGCGTCTGGTTAAGGGAGGGATAGGGGTTTGTGAAAGAGATGCTAGTCCGAGACAGAGGATTTTCTCTTTTTTCAAATTATTGTTTTTTTTTTTTTTCATGAATAAAACGAATTTCATTTATTATTTTTTTTTGTTTACCATGAGTTTCTCTGAAGTTTCGCGGTCTGGTTATGAAACACCGTGAATATGTGTGTGTTTGTGTTTGTATGTATGTGCCAATTTGTAGTGAATACAAGTGGACTTATTTAATAATTATTATCAAGGATTGTGTTTTTTTTATTTTTTAATCCTTCATGAAGAAACCAATTGACCACCTTATAAATCAATGTAAAATTATCATGAACTTCCTGAGCTAAAACCAAAATCAAAAATACTTTTAAAAAAATATTTTAAAAACCTTAACATATAAGTACACATAAACTTGCATACAAATATGATAATATGTTGTGTTGAGAGAAACACCAAAAGCCGTGTCGTTGGCAGGGTCGAACCCCGCTTTTAACCGCAACGCGTAATCCACTGCAACGTCAGATCGGACAAGATGTTTAACGTTGTGCACCGAAAAAACATTTTCAAGTACATTTTGTCTTTATTTTTCGCTACCCAACTACGTGTTTATTGAAAAAGAAAAAACTAAATTAAACGTTCAAAAGTGCGGATTTATAATCGTCGGGTCGTCGGGTCACCATTTGTATAGGATGGGTGCACGTGGATTGATTTGAGGTTAAATGAGAAAGATGGATTACAATAAAAGTTATTTGTTTAGTAGATACACTCGAGTTACATCCTAACATTTTTGTACAGAAAGAATTTACACTAGCGAACACTGGACGGAGAGCTGTGGTGAGCGGTACGAAATGTCAAGATGAAATGTACTACGCTTTTCCGTTGCACGACGTTTTATATCTTGCCCGATCTGACGTTGCAGTGGATTACGCGTTGCGGATCAAAACGGGGTTCGGCTCTGCCAACCACACGGCTTTTGGTGATGCTCTTCTCAATTGCTTTAAATGTTATTTGTTCATAAAATAAATAAATTGGAATACAAATAATAGGAAAATATCGATTTTTTAACATTTTTAAAGTAATAAAGGTCTATGAAATACTGTCTAGGGAAAAAAATATTTTTTTGTTACTTATTTGAAGCATAATGAATATTTTTAAATTTGTAATTCTGAACTCCCGGGAAAAAAGTCATTCCATTGGCCACGCCCTTAATACGTCACGGTTCATTTTTATTTGTTCTTGACCATTCAAATTTATTTAAAACATTGTCGCGAATCTACCAAGGCCATACGTGTTACGTTTTCCTAGTGACGTATTTTAAAAATAAATATTTTTTAAATTTATAAATGAAAACATTTCTCCACAATATCCATATTGATTTCGAAAATACAATTAATTATTCTAAATCCATTTCGCGTACTTTTATCGGTATCCTTAGTATCCTTTTATAAGAAAACTGTTATCTATTTCTTTTTGTACTGGCATACGAGTCATGAAATATACTGGGATCTAATTATGAAGTTATGTGACCCTAATATGGCTGTCTTGTGTCTTTTGTTTGTCTGAACTCATAAAAATTTCATCTGAGTACACAAAGCAACAACTCGACACGTTTTGTCTGTGATGCATTCAGATTATAATATCTTGGATTATTTGATTGTTTCAGAGATAAGTGATACGAGAAGTGCAACTGGATCCACACTGGAAACTTGAGTGCGCAGATGACGGAGGCGTTGTGGTTTAGGCCGCTAGTTCTTGATTCCTCTGGTGCTCTTTGATCTGTCACAGTTTGTGTTGTACCCACCGCCAAGGTTTGTTCATCTTTCACTTTTTGCGTGCTGCACGGTAGGGCCTCGACAATCCGGACTGTCAAAACATGACCTTGGCGGATTACAGAGGCGTCCGGATTGTGATCTGCAATACTTTAATAGTAAATAAACGCATTTGCTTAATTTCTTCAATGAGGAAGTTCAGTATTTTTTAAATATTATTTTATTTGTTAATATACTTTTAAACTACAAGTATATCCAATATACCTCCGCTAAAAATTTCAACGCTTATCAGTTTATGGTCTACCTCTTCGTTCCTGGACTGGTACCTGAAGCGTAAGACTGATCATCTTACCTGCATGTTACGAAAATGATCAAGATACGCTGTGATTGGTGTACCAATGCAGTGCCCTATGCACCATTAGAAGCGAGAAGGGAATGATGATAATGTCATGCGGAATAACTAGAACGTGTGTATTTGATTGATCATATAATATTGACAATATGTACTGCATTGCAGGTTACAATGTAAGGTTTTAAAGTTTCCATATTTTTGTATTACATTCGTGGTTTTGTAAAGAAACATTTCAATTTCGCTAAATTAGTTTTTTATAAAATGATAGTAAATATACCAAACCGAATAAAGGCACTAGTATCAAAAGGATTTGCAGTGTTACAGAAATTTGATGAATAGGTATTTGAGGTTTCGTTGTCTCGTTTTCCGCACCTCAAAATTAAACCGATTTTTTATTTTTAAAGAGTATTAAAATAGAATTTTCTGCCTCGGTATCTTTTCTGTATTTTCAAAAATTTTTATCGTTTTTGTACATCGCACAGTCGTTGACGAAAATAAATAAATTCCGGTTGAATTCGTTCCTGCTGCCAACTGTGACACGGTACTTCTTGTACAAAAACACATTTGTTTCTACACAACACGTATTTAAAAAACAAAAAAACAAAAAAAAAGAGCAAAACAAAAGAGACACTCTAATGGTAAATAAATATCTTGAGTGAGTAAAATCACTGTGCATTAGTGCCATAATCCAGGGAAAAATACGGGAATACGTTTGTATGAAGAAAAGTCGTACCACGTTTCCTAAGGAGCTGTTTCGGGAAAGGGGCGGGCGCTTTCATTGTAATCTTTAGTAATATTTATTCATTTTATTTTTTATTTTGAATCTAGGGCACACATACACGTATCAGTTTCGCATTTCTACCTATTTTGCATTTAATTGAATAATCTGTCTTATTCTGTACTCATTCGATTTAAAAAAATATATTTGGGAATAGCTTAAGACAGAGACTGCCGGCGTAATCGGCTATCTTCGACTTTGTAGAGGGTACACGAATCCCGTATCTGTATGAATGACAAAGACGACGCTCTACAAAGCCGAAGTTAGTCGACTAGGCTGGCATGCAGTCTATTTTTTAAGCCCGATGCGCTTTATTTACTGCCAGCTACTGTACCAATGTATACCATTGTACCTTAGTTCAGTCTAAATTACAAGAAGCGTAATATGCGGGTAGAAAAGTAATTTGATTATTGATAAATATAAATTCAAAATGTTTTTTTGAAAAAACGTTATAAAATGGCAAAATCGTATGATTTCAATACCAGATTAAAACCTTAAGTATTCATAGCGCAATATTGTGTTTTGATTAATGTCAAAAGTTATAAGTGGTTTCCGAACATTATGTTTTACAAAACTGATTATAAATTTGATATTGTTCAGTACCGTGACAAGTGAAAAGCAATAAAACATCGTACTTAAATCATCTTGATTGTAAAATCGAACTACGACTGTCAATGTTTTAATTATTGCGCTGGGTATTGAATGTTTATCTACGTGTGCATATTTGCATGTCCATTTTTTTAATTTATCCAAAACGATATGAGATGTCCTTCACGCAACGCTACAAACAATTTATCTAATTTCAACTGTTGGCTTACATTCCTGAACGCGTTTTGATTGATTACTTATTACGCCATCTTATGACGCTTGTTTATATGAATAAATAAGAACACACAGTATTTTCAATTCACTCATTAAATTACACAATGCATAAAAAATATGTAAACACAAGTTTATTGGAATGAAAGTATTCATTCTACAAATATACACGAAATTGATTTATAGTAAAATGTAATAAACCTCACCTACTTAAACTCTGTGCTTAAATTAAACACAGGTTTAAACAAAACATAGGTATTAGCTATTTTATTGTAAAAAGTATAGCACTTGTGGGTGTGAGGCGTTTTGCTTACCTGTTGGAGTCTCTCTGTACACGCTGTGTGTAACTTTTGTACTCACAGGCGTGTGCGTGAGGTAGGATTAGGCTATCTTCCTTTTTACCTGCATCCATCCGCTCGGGGCCTCGCGTCCCTGCTGGAGCCTGCAATCGGTCCCGTCGGTACCTTATGACCTCTCGCTCAACACCCTACTACGTTCTTTTCAGAAGGTGGCGGGGAAAAGGATTCATATATATTTTATCACACAAGAAATAAGAACGGCTTACTTACATGGATAACACTATTTATTTTATAAGAAACTGGCGTGTAATACAAAGATATTTTATTGCACATTCAATAAAATCTAACTTAATTCAAATTTACATCTAACACGTGTTTTATAGAAGACTAATTTTATGTGAGGAAGCACTGCAGTTGAATTTTGGACAAGGAGAGAAGAACGGGCCTTGAACTTCGCGCTTTTTATAGCCTTTGTTCTTGTCTCCCTCTACTCCCGGCTGGGTATCGAACCGCAGGCTGGTAACTTGACGAGCTGCGTTCGCTTGTGTGGTTTTGCTCCTCGGTAGGTCCTTGAAGATTTTCTATGATGGAGGCGCCACACACTTATTAATTGCCTTTGTCATACCTGTTACCTGCTAATACGTCTCACAGCTGTACTTAACAATAATTATTATACACTCTGTTAATAATTTTAATTAAATCATGTTCTCAATTCTGATGCTGACTAAGAAAATTTACAGATACTTCTAGCTGAGAAATGTTATATGGTTGCAAATTCTGGTTTCTTACCAAAACTGAAAACATCCAACTCCTTAGTTTTGAGAGTAAGTGCTTGAGGAGAATATTAGGTATAAGATGGTTCGGTTTCATTCAATAGCCTCCTGTAACAAGCGTCTTGAGGATGCAGTGGTGAACTTGGCTTGGACGCGCGCTGTGGATGCCTCAGGAAAGAGTTATATTTACCCAAATTGCCTCTTCACGGGCTGCCACCGCCTTGTGGGATTTTGAAATTGAAATATTTGAGTAAATCATAAAAATTCAAATATTTATTTTATTAATTATTTGTAAAATGTTTTAATATTTACATGCTTCACTTATAAGCGGTTAAGGAAAGAATTATAGCAAATATTTTTCTATGTAATGTAGGTACCTAATGCACAGTTAGTAATTTTACAGTGTGCCTATAAAGCTTTAACGTTCATATAGTGCATAAAAAATGTTGCAAAATGCAACTAAAAAACGGTGGAAAAAGAGTTATTAAAAATAAAAAATAATAATATGTTAAATCTAAATAAATTGTTTAACGTTCATACAGTAGACCCTATTAACAAATTAAATCAATTATATTACACAACTTTACAAAGAAGAAAAAATAAATAATAACAAAGATAACAAAATAATATCTAAATTTCACGCAAGTCATGGTAAAAATAGTTTTATTTTCAAAGTAATAAAAAAATATAATAATCTCCCTAATGAACTAAAAACCATTCAAACTCATTTATCACCAAATATATTCAAAGTAAATTGAAATAAATTTTTTGAACACTAGTAAAAACAGTTTTTTATTTTAATCAGTAAAACTGTTTTATTATTTTCTGTTTATTTGGTAAATATTTTTTTTCTCACGGATGTTCGAAATTATATAACATCAGTTGACTAAATAACTATAACAGTGTAAGTTACCCTCCGAACACAAGAGCGAGTCTCGTTTTTGGAAAGTTACAGTTTGAAGATAAACTGTGTGTATAAAAGTAGACTGTAGTAGAAAAAAAAACATGCATCATTTTATATAACTTTAATAATTAATAATTAAAAAAAATGTTATACAATATCTTTTTAGATTCTTTCAATTGAAATCTAGTAATTGTTTTTAAAATACCTAAAAATTATATTTACCTGTTTTAGGAAACAACGAAAATGCAATAATTAATTCATATATCCATATATATATATATATTAAATAATATATCCACACTTCTAATTGCCAAATTTGCAACGATCAAAAAAATATTCTTAAGTATCATGTGCATAGGTCTTCATTCACATTCTATCACTTCTTCACAATATTTTAAATAATCCCACTTCGCCTGTTTATCTGAAAGAGCTCATCCAACCTCTTTCACAAGACGGACTATCTCTTCGTTCTAGTAACGAGAGAACCCTTTTAATACCCTGTCATCGCTCTAATTTTTTTGCCTCCTCTTTCACAGTAGTAGCCGCTCGATTGTGGAATAATCTACCCACTAATGTTAGAGACGCCCCTTCTTTATTTACATTTAAGTCAAGATTAAAATGTCACTATCTAAATATTTAAATTGTTCCTTTGTCCTTCTTCTTTCCTTCCCATCCCCTCTCTTCTCTTCATAGTAAAGTGTTATTTTTTTTATAGATATATTTATTTTTGTTAATCTTTGCTTTTAATTTTTGTATAAAATTGTAAGATTCAATATGTCCATGTATTTATAATTTTCTCAAACTGAACGGTTTGGGTAGGTAGGAAGAAATTGCCTTAAGGCAATATGCCCGCCCTTATATGTATATTTATTGTATATGTATATAAAGTGTCAATAAATAATAAGTAAATAAATAAATAAAATAAGTCTTTTGAATAAAATTAAATCAAATTTTTATACCAATCTATTATAACACCCGCCTCCGTGGACCGATGATACACTTGATAAATTTACATGTATTTAAAAAACTACGTTAAAAACAATACCGTATTTTTTTGGAATTAAAAACAACTTTTACAGAACGATGTTATTTTATTTTATATTTATATGACAAAGTGGGTCAAAGCTGATCTTTCCTCACGAGTTAGTGAAGGAGCCAATTTAAATAATGACACGAAATTGCCCCACTTTATAACAAATGCTTGTCCGATGATTACTGTAAATATAAGTGCATAGTTCAAAAATAAAAATAAAACAATTGACGGTCGGTAGTCGGTCCTTAGTACTCGTATCTACAGGTACTGTACATTGAAACTTCAACGCGTCACTATTTACATAATTCTTTTTTAATGATGATCACCTGTGTCTATTATAATAAGCCATTACAACGATTGATGACGCTGTTCCTAATTCCAACTCGTGTTTTATTTGTATTTTATAATTGAATTAACAAACATGCGTCTATTGAATTTTAGACGCAAATTAATTCTGTAAAATCTATAGTGCACCCGACGACCAATCTGAAGATTTAAGGTTTCAATCCTAAAGCGGGCGGTTACTACATATATTGCATATAATTGTTTTGCCACTCTTGTATTACAATGAATAATCTTTCTACTTGCCAAGTTGTATTGCAAAGATTACTTAGTGTATCAATTATTGAGATGTATCCAGAAATTTAAAAAAAATCTATTTTATAATATTGGATGTAAAAAAATTGAGTCCGTTTTTTTCTAAATAAAGAGAACAAAGGGACACAACAGAACATAATAACAACAAATTAATCAATAATGTTTTCTCCTTCTTTATTTTGCAAAAAAATGCTCAATAATTCATAGCATCTCGAGCATATCGTGAGCAGCTTTTTTATTTTAGATAGTTCTATGATTAACATAGTCTGATAGGTTATTTACATTTTTAATTATTTATACTTATTACTTAACTTAGCTTTGGAAGCTTTATTTTTTCGAATGAACGCGTACAGAAGGAGATGTCGAAAATGCTCACTTTCGTTTACTTGACATTCCATTTTAAACGCCTGTATTCAAATAAAATAATAAGTTTGTTTTATAGTAGAAAATTTTCTTTCGAATGAATTATGACCTTTAGCATTTTGTTCTACGTTAAGTGCTTATTTTTTAATTTGAAAGAAAATGGACCTAGTCGGAACACTAGTCGATATAGGACACAAGACTTGATACGTCTCTCTTATTTTTTTAAATGATGAACTCGTATTTTTCGCATTCTTTAAATGGACATTTTCACACATGATTTGAAAAGTAAAATTTGTGTAACTATGCTAAATGTTAATAAAAAAAATATTTGTCCTTGCTACGCGAAGAATGAATGTCCGCTAATTCAGAAACACATCTATACAGATACCTTATACAAGAGAGAGCATGAAGATAGAAGCCATAACAAAGACGAGACGAGAGATGCTGTTCTGCGGCGGGTGTTGTCTAAAACAGATTCAGTCTTCAGTCGGTTGATGACAGTGATGAGGGACGCACGCGCGTAACATGAGTGGCGTATTTGTGATTTTAAATTTATTACAGGGCTAAATTATATGTTTATTCGCATAAATTATTGAAAAATAATTATTCAACAGTATGTTTCGATGTTTTTTTTTATATGTCTGAACTTCCGAAAAAATTCCGTCTTTTTCTTTTTCTCCGAATATTCGATTATTTACCACAGTTCTTTAAGAGTTACCACGTAGTACTCGTATATAATGATGATCTTATGTTTCATATTTCAGTCCAGAGAAACATTTCAAATATGGAATCAGTAGATTATTACTTCGTTTTAAATTGATATGAAATCAAATCCAATACAAAACGGTAAAATTCCGTACTACTGTATTTTCTAAATTATGTTTTTTGTGAATGATTTTCATAGCAATTAGAAGAGATGAGGGGTCAGAAAATATCTCTATTGTACCTTTCACTAATGTGACTATTATTATTTATTGTCGCTTTCGCCAAGTTAAGCAAAAACTTGACGTCTCTGGCATTCATGGGCATAAAACGAATTCAGCTACTGATTCGATGTTTTTCAAGAAGCCAAGAGGGATCATATTATCACAAATTCATTTGTAAACCGCACGTAGATTATTCCTACCTTTGACATGTCTTTATTTAAGTATTTTTTGGATTTGAAAATGCTACGTCTTTTTCTGTGTTCCTTAATTCCTCTTCATATATCAACATTCACTTTAAATATCCAAACCAACGGAGAACTCCTTTCTTAATTTTGTCAATAATGATAGTCTCAGCCTTACACAGCATAGATTACACAATTTGTGAACCTAACATACGTAGTTTTACTACACATTCGCCTAAAAGATCGACCTACTTTCATTATTGTTTTTCTAATTCTATACTTCACTCTCACACATAATGGTCATCACCAGAACTTCATTGTGAACTGCTAATTTTGCCTTCCGCGACAACAAATTGTTTGCCAAGGTAGATTTAAGTGCACCGTTCACCCTGTTTCTGGAACTCGCCCTCCTTTAAATATATTTCTCAGTCTTTCGATCCCAAATAAACATACTTCCGAGATACACAAATTATTCTACCTGATTTGGCAAAAGTTATACTTTCATCCCTTTTAACAAATCGCTCTTCTTGCATGCATCGTAGGCTTTTGCTTCCAAGAATTAAAAGTGTTTTTTTTTTGCTAGCAAAAAGCACGGCATTTTTAGCATACAAAAGACAAATGACAGTTAAATCACCCATTTTTGCTCCCATTATTAAATACTTCAGATCTTTCATCCGGTTATCGACGTATTCGTTAATCAGCTATGGTGACATTACACATGCCTGTTTAACTTCTTTAGTAATGTCAAACCACAATGAGAATGATCCATTTATCCTAATACATTATGTGCTGTCCTCGTACAGTGAGGCAGTAGCCCATATCGGGTTACCAGTCACTGCATACTCAAAAAAAATAGCCACAATTTTTTTCAGTCAACTCTGCGAAACGCTTTCTAATAGTGAGAATACAACTATTTAACAATAACCCATCACATTAAAAAGCTTGCGTAAATCATAACAACGCAATTTACTCACATAATTATCAGTAGTCAATCATTTTGAATAACTCTCTGCCCAATGAGATTCAACTGTTTACCTTGCCTAAATAATTCATTAGACAAACAAACGAATCAATCTATCATTCTAGATTCAAGCCGTAATGAATTCACATATTTACCATTCAAACCGCCTTTTAAAACGATATTTTATTTACTTACGATAACATAAAAAATGAGTATTTCGATTGACGCCGTGTAAAATATGGCGCTGAAGTGAAGAAATAAATCATAGGCTGCTATTATAACTTGCGTAGTTAGAAATGTGAATACTTCCCTCGCTAAAAGACCATCACAGCTCAAACCCCCTTTGGTTTTGAATAATTCATCGTTTCTTCTGTTCTGCACTGCTTACACCTCTTCAGACGGTGTTCTCGTAGATAACTGCTTCCTGCTCCTTTCCTTCCATCTCCTTTTTCTTCCCAACCCACTTCCCCTTCTGTGTTTCTACTTCCACGTGTTGATAGGCATCCCCGCTCTATTTTCCAGATTTACAATTGTACACCCCTTGAAATATATGAATACTTCATATCACGATTCTTTGAACGGGTTTTGTATATAGGCAGTCGGTGGTAAGGAAGGTACTGAAGAACTTATAATTTCACACTATTTAAAATAATTTATTTGGATAAAATAAAAGAATACCTTGTAAATAAATCATTGTTTTCCAGATATTTATCATTATATTATATTAAATGAATTACATTCGACTGAAGCTAATAGAGATGGGGGCTTCAGTTTTTTAAAAGGAGTATCAGTAACAGTTACTTTTAAACAATTATAACCGTTTCGTGAAGCTGTACCTAAATAACAGTTTAAAACTGTGTGGGCAAAAATAAAATACAAGCAACTGCTGTTTTTTTAGAAAAGCGCATGAATGGGTTTTCTGCGGCTTCCTCTTTAAAACTTTTTTTCAAATCAACCGTCTTGTACACAATAAAGCAATTATATACAATAAATATTTAATACCGGACTAAAAATGATTTCAAACTTATAATTAACAATATATTTCATGTTTCATAAGCAAAATTATATCAAACAATAGAAAATTTGTACAAATTTACCTTTGTAAATTTAAAAAAAGAATCTTTAATCGGGTTGTGGTCCCGTGACTAGTGTTGCGGACTTACGGATCAGAGGTTCGAAGATCGAACCACACTCTACGCCAACTTGATTCCCATTTTCTAACAGTGAGTTATTTACTACTCGTTGAAAATGGCCCCTAAAATCATAATATTTGGGTAAATAATAAAAATGGAAATATTTCCTTTTTTTATAAAAAAATATTATCGTATTTATCCATCATTACTCACCTATGACGATAATGCCTGCATGCTGTCGCTGATTTCTTTTTCAATTTATTATAATTCAAGTTAAATGTATCACTCGTATTGGCTCCAATAATATAAATGTAGCAAATTCTATGTGCATGATTTTTTTTTGCTGCATTAGTATTTACGTCAGCATGGTAAAATCATTTGGTATGACGGGTACGTTTAAAGGGTACATGGAAATTAATCAAACTAAGAGAACTAAAGCAGTCAGTAATGCCATTCAAAAGCTTGAACAAAAATATTAACTCGGCAATCTGTCTATCTTAATCTAATAAGTCTATATTAAAATGTATTCTCGCTTCAGTGTAATTATTGAATTGGTAATATTGTTTCTGTACGATAGACATTTTAATAATTTATATTTTTTTTCTTTTTTATATTTGTGGCTTTCATATTATGGAGACGAGATTAAAGTTGCATGTTCAAGCCAACTTCTAACAAATTCGTCATACGTTTTTAATTCGGAGAAGTTCCTTAATAATATGACGGGCTACTGTTTCGACAGATTCTCACACAGAAGTTAGAGCAGAAACAATTACATAAATTACACAAACAAGTTTTATGTACATAAATGTATCCATTTTGATTTAATTTATTGTCGTGTATTGATGACTTAATTCCACACAGAGATAACTAGAACCTACTTGCTTTGAGTAATGGTCGACCAAAGTTTTGACACATCTAAATTTATTTGTAACAAATAATTATTTTGTATCACCTTAAGTGAAGTATATATACATATATTTATGTGAAATATATACTCAGTTTATAATTAGAAATCAAACACTGATTTGAGTCTACTGAACACTTTATTTTATTTTTACAAATATAAACATGTAAAAATAAAAACTTCGTGACAATTGTTTCGCCTTATTAGGGAATTTTCAAACGAATGTGAAGATTATTTGGATTGAATGTCCTTATATAGTTAATAATTCAAGATACTTAAGTAGAAAATAAAAATAATCTAATAAACTATAGCATGTACATTAATCATAATTGAGGGAAAAACCGATGGTTAAGGGTGAGGCTAAGTGTTTAATAGGTAATGGGGAATTTAGGTATTTATATTTGAATTTCGGGGAAAATATAACAAAGTAAGTATTTATTGACATACAAGTATGTATTGTGAGATAATTAATGAAACTTTATAGTTTTGTAAATGAATTATATAACTATATAAGGACATTCAATCCAAATAATCTTCACATTCGTTTGAAAATGCCCTAATAAGGCGAAACAATTGTCACGAAGTTTTTATTTTTATATGTTTATATTTGTAAAAATAAAATAAAGTGTTCAGTAGACTCAAATTATTGTTTGATTTCTAATTATAAGTTTAAATATGGAGTTCTACAAAATAAACACCAAATCAATCAATATTTACACGGTGGTTATTTGTTTTAGGATTAAAGTTTCTATGCAAATTTTCAACACAATTTTATTAGTTATAGAGCTGAGAGATTGCTATGGATATTTATTTCCTTATAAAAACATTCATTCATATAAAAACATGCACATAAAATGGTCTAACAAGAGAAAAACAATATTTTTTAAGGGCTATACCTTTGTGAAATTGAAAGGGAGCATTTAAGTGGCATTGATGATTGGCTTTGGGAGGGGAGACTACACTTACGAAGAAATAGAGTCAATGTTAAAAATCTCAAATCGACAAAAACGTAGAAAAAACATTTATTTTATTTTTATGTATTAATAACATTATACATACATTTGTTAAAGACAGAGACACAGTTTATAGCGACACAATCAGAAACGTCCCATATCTGTGAACTTGCTCCGACTCGCTATCACATTGACTCCATATTTATGTTTAATTTACTGAATGGTTTAATTGATGTACCATCGTTACTAAAACAAGTGGCGTTCAATGTTTTAATCCGCCGGTTGCGAAATAATATGTAATGTGCTGTTCCTCGATCAACACAGCACAAACTATAGCTTGCATGCACCAATATCCCGATTGTGTCGTATTGTAAACTTGAGACAAGGTCTGGACTTTTTTGGTGTAAGTCTTTATAGATTTAAAAAATCACTAAGATAGACCGGATCTTGCCTTTATGAAGTAATTTTTATTTTTTTTGTCCTAGCTTCAATTTTATTTAGTTGTATTGGCGTAAGTATAGCCTGTGAGCTCGCCAATACATGACAGATGACATTAACATAACCATAGAAAAACATAGCAGTTGAGCTCTCAGAAGTAAAGCAACGTGAATGCAGCAATGCTTGAACTACATGTCAATAATATTCTAATAATAAATAATATTATTTGGCCATACGGAACTTTAAAGCACACCTTGGTTTAATTACTAATAGTATTTTATCGGTTAGGTAGGTGTATTTAAAAAAATGTTGCGTACCTGAAAAAAGCACAAATAATTATGTTTTTGTAAATGATGTCAGTAGCGACACTCAGAAAGTGGCTTTGTGGCGTTTTGACATTTTTTATAAGAAATTCATGGCGTAGCCGAAATACTGTTATAAAAACGAGGATGTTTTTGTTGATTGACGTTAGCAGGCGCTACCCAGGGGCGACTTTGTGACGTGAGAAATTATTTAAAAAAAGAGATTCATGGCGTAGCCGAAATATTGTAATTAAAACGAGGATGTTTTTGTTGATTGACGTTAGCAGGCGCTACCCAGGGGCAACTTTGTGACGTGAGAAATTATTTAAAAAAAGAGATTTATGGCGTAGCCGAAATATTGTAATTAAAACGAGGATGTTTTTGTTGATTGGCGTTAGCAGGCGCTACCCAGGAGCGACTTCATGACGTGATGAAATTATTAATTTAAATATTTTTTTTCATTTTACATAGCGTAGCCGAGATAAGAAATTGCGTGGTGTTTCGAAATTTAACCGTGTAGGTAGCCACCTAGTTACAATATTATTTTTGTATTTGTATAACTCCTGTTTTATAATGTTTATGTATTTATCGCTATAAGAATTAAACTAAAGATAGTTTTTACTTTTAATCGCTATCCGTTTTTTAAATTATGTTTGTAACACTCAGTAATATTTATTTTTCAAGTATTCAATGTTATTTTTGCATTTTAATTAATATTGTTAATATAAAGCGTATTTTTATTTATTCGAATTTCCTAGACTGTTTTTATTACAAAAAATAAAAACGCATATTTCTCTATGTATTTTTCTGTTATAAACAATCTATTAAAATAATACACATCAAATTTCCATTGTCTGTTGATTTTATTTGCAATCTTCTTTTTTTTCGATGGTTAAAACTCTAGGAAATTCAAAGACAATAATTTTTTTACTGTCATATATTGGCGAGCTCACACGCTATACATAGCCCGTTGTATTTTATTTTCTTAGTGCCTGTATTTATTATAAGAAATTGTATTTACCATCGTTAGAATGGACTGCTTAAGTCCGTCAAATAAATAAATATATAATGAATATATAACTCTAAACGTCAATTTTTAAGTTATCTCTTCATGGAATAGAGCCATCGATATTTACATTATAAAATCTTAGTTCATACATGCATTAATAACAAAAGACGAGTCAATAAAATTAACTTACAATAAATACGAGTAGATATAAATAGCATGTAAGTATCCATTAATAAATATCTTGAAAATATATGTTGTAAATCTTGTAACCAAAAACTCCCTCACAGACATGAAAAATATCAATGTACATTGGAATGTGGAATAGTCTATGTTGACGCTGTCTAAGGTAATTATCCGGAACATAAAAGCTAATGCTCCGCATAATTTCAGGGTTGTCCACAGTCACGCGCAACAATCGAAAGAAATGCGTAGTTAGATACACAACCCTTCTAGTCTTTAAACTTTTGTAACCAAGCATACCCAGGAGCAACTCAGTAATATATACCCATGGATAATATCCGTAATGTAAAAAATCTGAAAAAAAAAATTCAATTCTTATATTTATTTATTTTATTTTATTTTATTAACATAAACGGAAAATCTGCCTTTTACAAACATTTATAATGTGAACATTTTTTTTCAAAAACATGAATTTTAAAAACAAGATTTATAAAAATAAAAAAAAAATCAAAGCAAAAATTATACAAGATTTATATTCAAAAAAATAACCTAAAAATTATACAGCATATTCAGTAGAAAGTTTAAATAGTAAAACATTCTACAGTAAAACAACAAGAAAATCATAAGTACTGTTTCACACAGCTAGGCAAAGTGAACAAAAAACTGTATATGAAATGCATGAATAAATAAATATAATTACCATTCACCATCTTTCAAAAAGTTCAAAAGGTTTGTCCTTAAGGAACAATTATATTTTATTGATTCAATATAGACAAATACATAGTTTACAAAAGAAATCGTTCATTCAATAGGTAAATTCAATACTATTTCCTTTTTATTTATGGATGTGGCCACTCCACTGGCCCACAGACACGTTTCGGAGTGTCTGTGTATTATTTATTTTTTACATAATTCTACATACTTTCACATTAATTGCTGTGTAAAAATTAAAAAAGAAATATGCAAAAAGATTCTAAAACATACCTACATCAATAAAACGAGAAAGGACTTTCAAGAAATTAAAACTTTATTCATATATATGAAACATATTTTTTAGCTTCCTGTCTAGTCTTTTTAGCAATCCATTTATGGACTCGTGCTTTGAAAATATTGTTTTTCATTTTGTTTACCAATATGTCCTTGCTTAAAAAGCTGTATAGCTAAGGGCCAGAAAAGTATAATGCCTTTGTACGTAATTTTTTTTTTTCTTCACGAGCAGAAGTATTGTTTTTTGTCTTTTTCTAGTGTCTTAAATGTGTTGTCCGTCGTTATGTCTGTAAGGATGTTGATGGAAATGTCTTAAAATTGTATTTATGTATATTTGTCTTATGTCTAGTACTAGACATTCTGTAAAAATTCTGTCTGTAGAGTAAGGCTTATTGTTGGTTACTCTTAGTAAGGCTTTTTGTGCTTTCATTATTTATATGAAAAACTCAAGTTGTCAGTGCGTCCATATTTCTAATTGCTAATTTTAATTTCTATCAAAATAAAAACCAAGGAAACCAACCAACGCGCAGCATTACGCATGTGTTTTGAAATTCAATGAAACCTCCCCTATTGTTGGGGTAACGCAATTACAAACACAGCCTTTATGTTACATGCGGGATAAACCTCCAAAGGTCTAATTTAAAGAGTTTATTACACAAGTATTTATTTATTCCGCATTGCCTGCGTTCCCTCCCCTTGCTAGATATTCATCGTTCTCAAAGGAATACGATAATTTCCTTCTTTTGTTTTATTCGCAAACTTTAGCTTAAACTAACTTAATTATATAACTTAGGAGCATTTAATTTCCTAGCGTTTAATTAAGAAGAACCAGTCTTGTACTCTTAAGTCTTTATATTATTATAATCAATAATAACATGTATAATATATAACTTCTCCACAGTTAAACTTTGTATATTTTTCCGTTTTCTTCGTTATATTTGAAAGTGTGTGTTGTTTTAGATTAACATTTTTAACACATATGCTTTTGTAAGTTTTATTAACAAATATGTTTTTTAGATTATTTTGTCCATGTATTTAATGTTTGTAGTTTGTAAATTGTGTATGTGTCGACTCGAAATAAAAACGAGTTCTTCATTATCATTTCTTTTCCGCGCCTAGTAATGCATAGGACACTGCATTGCTACACCAATTGCAGCGTATCTTCATCATGTTTTGTTACGTGAAGGTAAGATGATCAGTCTTACGCTTCAGGTACCAGTCCGGGGCCAATGAAATATTCTAGTGTAAAAACACCCTTTTAAA
The DNA here is from genome assembly GCF_059751315.1 of Micrasema longulum. Lineage (NCBI taxonomy): Eukaryota > Metazoa > Arthropoda > Insecta > Trichoptera > Brachycentridae > Micrasema > Micrasema longulum. Next base: position 376,636 of record NW_028278121.1, read on the forward strand.
TAAATATTTCATATAAAATAAAAACGAATTGCTTTGAGTTAAAAAATATGTAAGGTTTTTCAGTAATGGTTACAGTTAAATTGTCTGTTAATATATTGTAATCATAATTTAACAGTTTTATTTTATTCAGTAAAATGTAGTCATTTGTATTTCATATTTAAACATAGGTACTGAAATATAAAAAAAGACCAATTAAGTCATAATTAATTAAGTCAACATTCTTAAATCATAAAAATGTAGTCGTGTAAACGTCAAACAATATTAAGAAAAAACGTAATACACACACATGCACACATACATATACGCATATCACATATACATAATATATTAATACATACACATACGCACATACACATAAACACATGCACTACATACTAACCTGACATAAACATAACGCATTACGTCATTTTATAACACACACAGGAGACAGGCGCAGGCGGCGTGGCGCAGTTGGTAAAACGGCCAACTGTGAAATTGGCGTCGCGAGTTCGATTTCCGCCAGTTGCAAGAAAGAAATCCAAGAAATATTTTCTTCTCAATTGGTCTGGGTGCTATGGTGTATTTGTCATTACTTCCTGCCATATCCTCTTTTTTCCACCCGCTGACAAGCCTCTAAAATATATAGAAGCTCAGCTCCTTAAAAACAATGCTATGAACACTCAGCACTATCTGAAATAATCAACTCCATTAACGGATTTTATGTATAAATGCAATGTGCAAATTTTTATTTGCATTTGGCTGTTAAACTGAGTATTTTTTATCCATTTCAGAACTGAAACATAATTTATTTTAACAGTTTTTTACTGTATTTGCACATTCAAGTTTATAATTTTCTTTTTTAATCGAATAGTTTCCCTACAATCTGATTTGATTTTATCGTTCTCAACCGCAGAAAAGCATAGCGTTATTATTTCTACAGTAATATTACAAGAAGCAGCTCGGAAACCACACATGTATTAACAGACGTTACCTGATCACGGATCAGTGATCCACACTGAGAAGCCGTGTAAATAATACGTGTTGGAAACCTTATACTTCCTATTTTCACGAACTTCTTTTTTCTGTATAAATATATACATTACTGAACCAGAACAAACTATTTTTGTCGCCCAAGTTAAAATAACAAGATTCCATTTATAATCAAACTAGCTTCAACCCGTGGCTTCGCTCGCGTGGTATTAGGGACAAATTATATTATAATTTATTTTTGTCGTTTTAAAAATAATTCAGGTGTGATAAAAAGTAACCACGCTTGCCTACTTTACAAGGCATCAGGTTCTCGACGTTCTGCTGCTGACTGTTCGTCGGCAGTTTATGTCAGAACTTCGTGAAGAGAACCTGACTTGGGAGGACGCAAGGAGGACGGAGGAGTTAGCAGCCGATAGAGATGCATGAAGGCTCTTTGAGGATACCATTTGCTCTAACTAGGGAGTGGACATGGAATGAATGACGTGACAGGCAAAATTATATGAAGAACATAAATTGTATTAAATTATAAAACTGAAACCTATTTAGCTCAAATTGCTCAATTACTGTATTAGGTTCGAATAACAAATAAAACATTGAAATCGTATGCCTTTTTTACTCGTACAAGATAGTATTGAACCGGAAACAATTGTTGAAATTGAAATAGAATGGTTTTCCCTTACAATTTATTCACACGGTGAATCAGTAGAGCAGATTACGCGTTAAATGTTGCATTTGAAACCTTGTTGAAAATAGCCCTACTGAATAAAATTGTTTATCTCAATTTGTTGCAACAGAGGGAAAACATTTTTGATAAGGGAATATGGAAGTTTAGGCGTCTAGTCTTAGGACCTGTTTAGATCTGAATAACTCCCTAGAGAGGAAATCCAGCCTGTCTGCAAACATTTGGACCTACTCAAAACATTGTTAAAATTGTTTCTGCTTAGTTATTCAAACAATCATCAACTTTCTATCTGCATTCAGTAGTAAATTTATTTATTTATTCATTCAAAATTACACTCGTTTAAATTTAATGAACTTATTAAGCCTTTTCAGACTGTGTCCGTTTCAGGCCATAATAATTTACAATAAAAAATACATATTAAAACGCATTTAATAAAAATATAATGACATGAGATGCATTAGAATAACAATCCAGAAAAATAAGGGGTAAGTAATAAATAATAAAACTCCAAAGAATACAGTGTATAAAAGATAATCAGATATAAAAATTAAATTATTAATTAGACAAATTTAGATTCATAAATAATCAAATAAACAAAATTAAAGTTGCATTAAATTCAACAAAATAATAGTAAAATACAGTAGTTTTGAAAAAAACAAAAAATAAAAGTGTCATTAAAATCAATAGAAAAAGAATATACGAGTATGCATTTAAACTATAATTAAAATGATAATTGATATATGGTTTCTAGAAACTCAATCTACACTGTAGTAAGAAAGGGAGTTATAAATAATATCTCAAATAAGAGTGAGTAGATACTAAATTAAATAATTAATGAAAAAGACAATGAAAAAATACAAAAATATTAAGATATAAAAAAAGCAAATAAAAGTAAGTAAAAGTAAAACATTGATACATCAATCTCAGCGTTTTAGCAATCATGTGTAAAATACTAATTAAATATGGCAGTTATAAGCCACTTATGAAACACATTCATTTTATTATTTAAGTTTGATTTCTAATAAACTTACAGTCAAATAATTGTTGTATTTTAATAAAAATGAACGAAATGTGTTTGTGAGAAAAAGGGGTGATATTTTTGTTTGTTTATAGACTTTTAAACGAATACAATAAAAAAAACATATATCGCATTACCAGCGCAATGATATTTTTAAGTTTTGTAATTTTGAAATTACTTCACATGTCACGTCGCAATTACTCTTCGGTGAGTTCCGCTGATTTTTGAATTGGCTTCCCGCAAACCGGAAATCTATCGCAACTTATCATTGCTTGATTTGGAAGAACTAGTGACGACTTTCAAAGTAGTTCGTTTTTATTAAAATCATATTTATGAATTTTTTCGTACATTTTCAAGAAACATCACCATAAAATTGAATTCTCTAATTTTTACCACGCGTAAGAAAACATTGTTTTATATCCAATTTTCCGTAACACTGAACTTCCTCAGTAATATTTGATTTCAAACTTTTTAAGCTAAAATTATTTTGGTACAACTAGCCCTTAGCCATTAAATCACGAAGACATTTTTTTGTACCAGGCAATAAACAAATGTATCTACTTGATTTTTACCATTTACAGTAGACTCACTTTGACCAATGAAATGGATTATTTACTTTTTTGTTTATTGTAAACCATCGAACACACACATAATCAATTGCCTTTGCTTCTCACTGCGCCAATCTATATTAAAACTATCGTTATCAACGGAGGCCCTGTTGTGAATAATTCATTTATTTACTTAAAGGCAGTTTATTTCCCATTATTTGAGACATAAATCTCAGATTCATGTGACTAAAAGTCTTGTATTGAGTTGGGACGAGCAGTTAGTTGACGCATACACATGACATCGCCAATATTATAAAGGATCAGGGCAGGTATTCCGAACGCGTTTACAGCGCGCTATAATGCACATTTAGTACGTAAAAACGCGCTATACCGCGCTATAATTTCGTTTGGAATACCAGCCCTGAAACACAACAATTATATTAATAATATAGATTTTTAAATACATGGCACATCAATATGGTAAACAGTAAACTCAAACATTCATCAAGGAGTTTCCCACTCAAATCACTTAGGAAAATGCAGTCCTCAACTCCTATCTTGAAAAAGAAAATTGTCTTTGGGAGCTTAATACGCTCTTCCAAAATATTGAACAACTCTCGGTGCGATAAAGGAGAGATGTCTCTGAGAGTCGTACGGGTTTTGGGTATGACATAATTTATGCTCTGGAAAATTTTTGTCTGATTATTTTTCTGATACCTCTCCTTATTGTTCGGCCAGAAGTGTTTAGGTGCTTCTTTTAGGTACAGTTGTCTCATATCCAGCACCTTCATATATTGAAACAACTGTTTTGACGAGTATATTGGAGGACACCGGAATATTAATCTCAATAATAATTTCTGTGAAGTTATGAGAAGCTTGAAGATGAATACTGCACAACCCTCCCAGCCAACTATTCCATAGGTTGTAGTGGATAGACAATAAATGGAGACACGAATTCAAAAGATCCAATTTTTACATGATTCCCTCCAGTCTTTCCTTTATTTGCTTACACCGCGGCTTTCTTACGCTGATAATATAAAATATAGTTAATATTAAACTACGAAGTTGAAAAGTTCAAAAATTGTTAAGCTCATCGATCGAAATGTATTGTCCATTTTTCTGCTTAGTCATTTTATCATTTTACGAACCTACGCCATTTTTCAGCTTGGGAGTGGCATAATGGAATGATGTTTCTTTGTTTTCGCAATATCTCAACCTATTTGAATATTAAGTGTAGCGTTAGTAGCATTATTTTGAATGACAGATTCTTCTTAATTACATTTCGATCGCTAACGAAGCTAATTTTTTTACGTGGATATTCGATATATCTAAATATTTTAAAAGGTTCTGTTAGAATTATTTTGAATGACAGATGCTTTTTCATTACATTTAGATTGCTCCGAACAACAAACAAAACAAACCAACCATCACGCCATTTCTCCGTGGGGCTGGACAGAGAGGATAGAACGCCACACTATTCTGTATTTGCAAACAGACCTCGCTTCCTCTACATTCATTCATCTTCTCATGCACGCACGCGGATTATTCCTACCCTTGATCTTCAAGTATTTAATGGACTTGATTATTGTTTTCTGCATCCATCAATATTCGCATTGTAGATCCTTTTGGCCATTTTTCACTATCTATTAGCTCTGCATGTGCAAACCAACGCAGCGCCGCTTTCTTGAATCTGTCGATAATGCTTGTCTAAGCCTTACAAAGTTCAAGGATCTCGACATTTTTGCACCTATCATACATCGTTTTATCACACATTTACTTGAGAGATCGAATTTTGTCAACATTCAACTTACTTTTATAATTATTTTTCTAATTCCACACTTCGCTTCCATACATAAGGTTTGGGAGTCGAATTCCATTGTGAACTACTAGTTTTCTCTCCTGCGACAAACATCTTTTTGCCAAGGTAGATTTCAGTGCACCGTTCAGCCTATCCCCAGCGCTCACCCACTTTTCAATATATTTCTCAGTCTTTCCATCCCTAGTTAACATACTTCCCAGTTACACAAAAGTCTTCTACCGGCTTCAGAACATTTTCATCCCTTTCAAATACCATTACTTTTGATTTATCAACATTCATTAGCAAATCGCTTTTCTTGCGTACATCGTAAACTTTTGTTACCAAGAATTGCAGGTCTTTTTTGCTGCTAGCAAGAAGCATGACATCATGAGCATAGTACAAAAGACAATAAACATCACATTGTGAAATTAAATTTCAAAGTGTCCAAGAATCCAATTTACAAAGGCTTTTTGTAAATTTTCTAGTTTAAGTAATTGTGCAAATATAAAAACGTATAATTTAATTAATTACAAACCAATAATCGTGTCAAACATTATTATACATATTTTATGCGTCAATAAACATTTCCAAGCCATGCACTTGACTGCATACTCGTTATAAAGTTACCGATATTTAATTGTCTATGTCCTATGTCATTGTTTATGCACAAGTAATTTATTAGTGAACTACTGTGAACAGCGATACTTCAGCAATTGCCAATTACACACTCGATTCTAACGTTTTGTAAACATTTAGGTCACAATAGTTTTTAAAGTGGAGTATTGTACAATGCTTGTTCAACCATCAAGGTTTTCTGAGCGAGTTTGTAGTTTTTTTCTGATATTTGGCGCATCGCTAAACATAGCAAGTAACGAATATTGTTTATTTAATTGTTATTCTCGCGCTCGGCAAAATGTACGTTTCTGTCTTTAAAATAGAACCAGAACATAGAACGAGTCTTTTCGAGTCAATGGCTACTCTTGGGTGAAAGTCCTAGAAAAGAAAATCGAGAGATCGGCCTGCTCGTGCACTAGTTAGAGCATTTGCCTGCTATTAAATGAATAAAAATACAGTCATCCCTATACATTCTTCTATAATGCGGTATTTTTATAACGCGGTTTCTATATAATGCAAAACTAAAATTTTTAACAACCCTCCGATAACGCGAATCCTATAACACGAGTTTTTCGTACAAGACAACATTCCAACTACGTAAATGACTTTAAAAGTCTACCTCTTGCTTCATATCGAGTATATCCAACACCGTTTTCTAAGAAAAGTGGCGTGGTTGCTCGGATTACAAATGGGTAATTATTCCTATTTTGAAATAGAGCAATCTCTTAATCTGACTTCATTGGAGAGACGTAGAACTGAAATAGACCTTATATGCATTTTCAAAATACTTAATGCTATAAGTGATGTCCCATCTCTGTCGCAATCAATTCCTTTTCATGTTCCCAACAATGTCACCAGAAGTCAAAATATGATATTTATTTTATCTTTCAAGAGAAACTTTTTTTTTAGGCCCCAATGTACAGAATGTGTAAATTAGTCAATAAATCACATGGCTTAAAATACTTTGGGATATATCTTCCGGCTTTTCGTAGATCTCTTCGTGAGTAACACAGTCTGTGATGAAGTTGGAAAGACATGGTTTAGCTCGAAGTCTTATGTCTTTCATTTTTATGAATAAAGCAGTATTGTTTTGCCCTTGTTTGTCTTTGCTACATGGTTTTATGTTTTTTTGTTCAGTTTATTATATTTATGTTTCTTCATGTAACTGTTGTAATGGGCTAAGGCCGAATATATAATAAATAAATACATATAAAAATACAAATAAGTTTTTGCAGAATTGCAACTGCTTTCAAAAAACAAGATAAAAAATTGGATATGAATTAGATTTTCAGCCCATTGAAAAAAAGGGTTAGGTCAATATTACATGACATTGATGATGAATAAAAAGCATTACATGTGTATTAAATTATTAATATTTAGAAACAATTTTTTTTCATTACAATTTTATTATATGAATTACGTATCATTTGTAATAAACCTACACTCAAATATGTAATATTAAAAATATTCATTGCCACCTTGTTTACAATTTTATTTAATAAACGTATCCTTTAAAACTATTTTTTAAATAATATGTAGGCCTGATACGCATAATCTGATTTGTATTAATTCTGAGTTTCTTATTTTGCGGTTTCCATATAAAGCGGTACAAATCAATCGCGTTATAGGAGAATTGACTGTAGTAACAAAATAATTCAAGTACAATTAAAATCAATCCATCATTTGTTATTTTATCATGTGGTGTGGATTTTGACACTCGTCTCAAATGGGCCAATATTTAAAAACTTAAAATTGAGAACATGCTTTTTATTTCTGATTGTTTGGAAATATCTACACGCAAAATTATTTTAGCCCCCTTAGTTCATGCTAAATCGTAAGGCTTTATCGCTGTGATGTGGGCCATGTTTAGACTTTAAATTTCCCTCCACCCTTGACTTCCGCTCTGGGCCGGGTAGGTAATTAGGGCGCCGGTGGCGGAAGTCCGGAAGTATAGGAAGTGAAGTGAGAGGTGTAATAGCGGAAGGAAGGAAGGAAGCGGCGCTACACAAGTAGCTGGCCACTTCACCGTATAGAATTTTATCGAGAGGTGACAGAAAATTTAATTACGTTTCGCTATACTAAACAATATGTATTGAAAACAAACTGATATACAAGAAATGTAATCATGCCCAAATTAATTTTAAAATGTGGTGTAAATATAACTGCGTTTTATGTTTACGTGAAATCACTCAAATTAATTTAATACGCCGAACGGTTTAAGATCACAAAAGTTCCCTTTGTCAAGGCTAAAAAATAAACTTCATAACAAGTGGATACTTAAAATACATAATCTGATAATAAGCTCGTAACACTTTTTGGCAGGCGCCGTGGCGCAGCAGGTTCGACCCTTTAGAGAGCCAAAGGTCTCTCAAGAATAAAAGCCTAGCGGGTTATCCCTTTAAAAAACAAACATGTTGTATTCAGTTCCTATAAAGGTCAACATCCATTATTCACAATTTTTTCCAAGACTAGTCCAGATAAAGAACGCCAAAAAGCATAATCCATTTGTGAAATATAACCTTGTACATTATAATCGGGATGATACTGCAACTCCTATATTTAAAATAAAAAACCTACCTGTTTAACGTCCAGATTACAGATTCTCAGATTCAGAAATGTATCTATGGTACCAAAGTATTGGAATAAATCAATTTTTAATAAATAAACCTGGTATTAAAGAATTAATTGATTATTATTTTGGTCATTAATTTAGTTATTTATTTTGGGAATTTTTTTTTCTCCTAATGAAGTATTTTAACATGGGTCCTCGATTATAAAATAAGATTATATTATCATTCAATCTAATACCTATTTCAATATTTTGAGTTTGTCTAAATGTTTGTAGACAAAATACTGGATTTTCCTCTCTAGCGAGTCATTAAAATTAACAAACTACAACAGAGATGGAGAACATTTTAGAAAATTGAATATGAAAATCTAGGCATCAATATGACTTTTGATCTGTCATTGGTTGGTTTTCTTTACTGTGGCCACTTTACATTCACCGTTTGACCTATTTTTGAACATCCATATTTCTTTAATTTTTCCATCGGTTGATTTAAGTGAAGTTAAAAAGCTGAAGTGAATGTTAAAGCTTGCTCGTGTAAAAAGTTAAACTAAATGTTACATAGAATATAAAGTGGCCACTTAAACCATCCAATGACGGTTCATAATCTCTGTAAATGCCTAGACTTTCATATTTCCTTCACTCAAATGTTTTCTATCGCTGCTGTAATTTGTTAATACCCATTATTTAATCGTATTCTGAGAATCTGTAGCCTGAACGTAAATTATTAAAATATATAAACAGATGTATTTTAGGCATCTTCTTGTTATTTAATAAGACGAAAAAAAAACATTTTATCTCTTGGTTAAATGGTGAGTACGTTTACCTATCATACAATAAGTCTCTGGTTTGATTTCCTGCATGGTCGAACTAAAATATTTATTTTAAAATTGTTTTTACTTGAGAATTTTTCGTAATCCGTAGACTGGCCCCTAAAATATAAGACTGATTATCTTAACTTCGAGAAGCGTAAACCTTATCCCATTTAAAATGTTTTTTTTAAATTAATTTATTGAATAAATGAGCATACATATTAAACACAAAAGAATATGTATGAAACTAGTAAATTATAAAATGAATACAGAGCGTCCTCTGGTTAGGATAGTATCCATCTAACATGGCTCAGCCTGTTCTAAGGTGGAGATTTTTTTATGTTATACGATATAATTAGTTCTATGCTAATATGATAAATTCATTCTCTTTCCGCACCTATGGTACATTGGGCACTGCATTGGTACACCAATGTTAAATCATTTTATGTTCGTATATACTGATTTTTTTATATCTTTTGTATTCTGACATACATAAATGTATATATATATATATATATATTTGTTATTTTTCTTTTTCATTTATACCCATGTTTTAATTTTTTTTTTAAATTTTTGTATACCTAACAACCTCATTATTTTGAGTTTTTTTTATATTGTAAAAGGCAATTGTGCCGTATAATAAATAAGTAATGCATAAAACCACCAACCGTTACCTTTATGTAACGGACGATCGAGATAATACGATGCATTTTTTTCGCCCATGCAGTGCCTTATGCACTATTAGGTGTGGATAAGGGTTTGATGATGATGACAACAAAGATTAAAAAAAGATACATTGATTTCGCTTTTAGTTAATTTAGATAAAAAATGTAAGAATACAATATTACTCCCAAATACAATTTTTGAAATAAATTTAAAATGTATATTTACATTAACGTTTCCCATTACGTAAAAAAAAACAATTCTTTTGTACATAATGGAGAGTGACGTATTACAGTCATTTGTTTATTTTATTTTTATTTTTGATTACTTGTAGTATAAAATATCAATTACGAAAAAATATATTAACGGTGTTTTTTTTAATCAGTGCGTGACAGGACTAATGCAATGGTTGGTTTAAGTGATCAATTTACTCACTGAGTAACATAAACCATTCTGCCTATGTTTCCATATTAACCTGTAATTTCTGCGTTCCAGATTACCACAGCTTGATATTGTTGTTTTTGGGAAATAAGTATCACACCACAGGTGAAATCTTGAAAAATGTTACCGCACTACGTCATTTCCGCTTTGTGGTCGAGAGACTACCCCACCTCTGTTTGTACCGTGTCGCAGACAAAGGAAACTTTCGAGAAGCTTACTCGCCTTTTTGTTTCTTTAACAAGATTTATATCATTTACATACACGTAGAGCACGTGGGTTACTTTTATAAAAAAAAGTTTTTTTATCGGTTATTTTACTGTCCATTTATTATGTATGTCCAAACCAACGCAGCGCACCTTTCTTATTGTATTTTATTGAAATAAATGGCACTTAGTGCCTTTTACATATTAGATGCAAAAAAAAATACATACATGTAAGTATAATCAAATGTAAAATATACCATCTAAAACAAAATAATTAATGCTAAAAAAATATTTACAAATTAAGAAATCTTAAAAGATAAACAGTATAAAATTTTTATTAGAAGTTATAAAAATATTTATAAAAAACGTCATTTGGTAACAGAAATATTTTTAACCTGTAAAAAAAAACTAGAAAAATGTACATTTTTATAAAGAAATTCAAACAATTTTGAATATCACTAAACGATCATATATATACAGGGTGTTCTTTAAACCCTGTCACATCCGAAACCACGATGATTAGTATGGGCAAGAAGACATATTAGCATATTTTTGAAAATTTTAGAAAAAAGAATTTTTTTTTAAATAAAATATTAAAAAAATCAAATGGTTCTTTATTTCTGCAGGGGAGAAGTAAGGGAAGCGAGGCGCAGTATCAGACTCCCCCCTTCCCCTTTCTCGTTTCACCCCTGCAGAAGTAAGCAACCATTTGCTTTTTTTGATATTTTATTTAAAAATTTTATTCGTTCTAAAAAAATATTTTAATGTGCCAATATGTCTTCTTGCTCATACTGATCATCGTGGTTTCGGATGTAACAGGGCTTGAAGAACACCCTGTATATATATATATATTTAATTATGTTATGATATGTAAAATAATAAAAAATATGTATCCTTGCCATGCGAAGAATGAATACGACGCCAATAAAGCAATAAATCTGTATTAGACAGAGCACGATGATAGAACTAATAACAAGGAAGATTGAGACGCTGTTCTGTGGCCGGTATTTGTGTGAAAGAGATTCAGTCGGCTATCGGCAGTGAGAGGGGGTGCACGCATGTAAAATGACCGGTGTAATTTAGATTTTTATTTATATTGCTAGAACGAGGCTTAATTTTATGCTTATGTTTATACATTTCGGAAAAGTAATTATTAATAAAAGGTCTATGTTTTTTTTTTTAAATGTCTGAACTTAATTTTTTTTCGTCTTTTGCTTGTAGTAACACGATGTTCCATCACCGCGCGTAAAGGAATTTTTGACCACAGCCATTTTAGAGATAGTATTCATAATCATTTGTGCCTTTTAATATCCGCATTATTTAATAACACAACTTGTATGTAGTATTTACTGTGTATTGCAATTTAAGTATGTCATACTGGTGCATTAATCATACTGACAACTACGCCATTATCTTCATAAAATATTGTCATTAACATGAACTCACTTTATATTAAATTAATATGAAAATAAAACTTTGTTATTAGTGTTACCCAATTTTATCCTTTTACAAGAACACTACTACAGTTTCGGGAGAGCAGTCCTCCCATCGCCAGGTGACTTTTTGTAGAAAAAAAAAATGACTTCGAAAATAAAACTAACAATAATAACATATAAACAAATAATATCGATGCAATTCTTCAATTGGAAAAGAAAGAGGAAAAGAGGAGAAAATAAGAAAAAAAAAATCCGGCGTGATTTAAAAAGCGATATCTTTGATATTGCATAGACATTGAATGAGTTGGAAAAGGATTTTTTTTGTTGTTTGGAAGGTACAAAAAATCCCTGAGTTCCTGGGAGGGGTACCAGGGCCTTAATTATGAACGCTATCTTCATCTGTTTATATCGAGACGGTATACTTAACTTTTCTACTATCTACGAATATACACTTGTACAAATAAAATCTTGCAATGTGCCAAACAAACGCCAAGCGGACAAATTTCAACTAGTACAAATTTTACGAAACTTAACTCATGTTGACGTAGGGCATTTGACCACGTGACCACGATCAACTTATCCACTTCCATTGTAATCGGTCGAGTTGATTAAGAACCTTTTATCGATGTGATAAACATCTGTGATTGAGCTACAGGTATTGTGATTTTATTTTCATTTAATTCTCACAACGCATAATGAATCAGTTTAAATACTTATTTTCACAACTTTTTTTTAGTGTGTGATCTTTGCATTCCTTCATTTTCTTTTAAAAAGGTTAGTAGGTTCAGCTCACCTTCGTCAAAACATATTAATATTAATGTACTCTTAACAAATAACAATGCAAAAATAATTAGTTTTCCTTTGTCAGATTTATCTGTCACAGCTGAGCCATGTTACATAATAATTAAGTAATTAGTCGGGTGGGAGCATATAATAAATATACAAGACGCGTTATTGCCATAATACCTTTATCTAAAATATAATATATCAAATATTACGCGGCCCTCGACAATTTAAAAAAAACATATCACAAATATGTATGTGAAAAAAAAAGTGCAAGAAAGGCAAGAAACTGACAATTTGAAATTCCATCTAGAGAGCTAGCAAAAAAAAGCAAGGTTGTTTCTTTTGTGGCGAGTCATTTCGTTAATTTTTTTTTACTTTTTGCCTCTTTTCAATTACAATTTTCAAAAAAAGATTCCTAGCTTGGATATTGATGGTGTTTCATTATTGCCATAGCCATATATACGAAAATAGCACGATTAACCTAGAAATTGTATCCGTGAGAAATTGTATAATGACGTGTCCAAATTTCACGTCGCTATGACCTACCGTTTCAGAGTTATTGTTACGTACAAACAAACATGCACATTTTCATGTATTTTCTATGTTATAACACAGATATCGTGTGAGAGTAATCGATGCATAATTTTTTTTAAAACAGCCAACAGATAGTCAAGTGATAATCCTTTTAACCTTGGAGTAATTCTCTAAGCACAATTTCCTTGGAAAAAGCTTCACATCGGCATTAAAAAACTACTAATACTTATAAAGAGTCTTACTTGTAAACCTGGTATAAAGTTATGAATTAAGATTCATAATGTATTATTGAATATTCCTTAAACTATTAAATAATGCTTGTGTTCATAAAAAAAAAATGATTGTTTATTTTAAATTATTATAGGCTATTTTCAATGCGTACACCGTGAATTTATTTATTTATTTTTACTATCGATTTATCTAAATTTCGTTAATAATAGTCGGACAGACAGTAGAGTCTTTTTAAGACATTGTATAAAATCAACTTTCCAAAACTGAGGTATATGTTTGAACTTTTGTCTTCTCGCAATTTCTAAAATGCCTATAGATGTACGCTAAGATACTGCACAAATTGATCTGGAAAAGATAGAAAAAGCGATGGTTTAACCTTTCGCCAGTAAGTAATGGTTTTATCTTTATCAATACTTGTTTGAAATAGCTATTTCAATATAAAAAAATGTTTTGTGAATATGTTGCCAGTATTTATTCGTCGTAAGCTATCTTCTGTTTCTATCCTGCTCAGTTAGTCGTGCGTAAAGTGAACCGATAAACAAAGATGATGCGTATGCAGAAGAGAGTGACATACTGAATAGAACTTACAGTTGACCGATGTAAACAGTTCGTGCCTTTTACTGTACTATTTGTTCTGCTTGTCAATGTCAACGTGATATGATGTGACGATACTTGCTCCCTCCGCTGATCATTATATTTCCTTTAAGGACGACTTTTTAGCTCGCTTTTTTATGGAGTGTCACCTCTTAGTATTATATTTCAATGCTTTCCAATTAATATAATAAAATAAAAATAATAAAAATTTTGTTTAGTATATTTTGTATAGCATTTACATAGAACGTACAAGGTTTATATTGTTTTTAAGTTTGCATAATATATGATAATATTGCACACAATTATGTAGTGTTTACTCACTGTAACTTTTGATTTTTTAATTTTATAGTAATAATTTTATATCTTTAAAGAAATAAATAAGAACACAAACACCTTTTTTTTTTAAATACTCCAAATTAATTTTTGCTCCTAAACAAACAAACAAACAATCATGCCATTTCTCCGCATACCTATTTAGTATCGGCAAAGATGATATAATGCCAAATTCGACTTTTGACATGTCTTAAATTCTGGATTTTGTTATGCCATGTCTTTCTCGATCTTTCTTGTTTTATTATAATCTATACGCATTTTTATTTAAATATTTTTTTTCTTACATTACATAGCATACAAAAATTTCATAAAACCGAATAAAATAATAAGAAAAAAATCCCACATAGCTATAGCCTGTACATACATGAATACATGATCAGTTTTACGTTACAGCACGTACACTATAAATATACACAGCATTTAAATATCAGAAACAAAAAATACACCTAAAAGAACAAATAAAAAATCAATGTTTCCCAAAAAACAGTATGACTAATAAATTATTGTAATTTGTTTACGAAGATTTTTCTAACTAGAGACGGTGAACGATGTATTGTGAGGGTCGAATATATTATTTTTTTTACTCTAGAATATTTCATAGTCCCTTGACTGTTACCTGAAGCGTAAGACTGATCATCTTACCTTCATATAACAAAAATTATCAAGATGCACTGCGATTGATTTACCAATGCAGTGCCCTATGCATCATTAGGTGTGGAAAGGGAATGATGATGATGGGTAAATAGTTTATTTTTACTATCGTGAATCTTTGGCCTTATTCGGTAATTAATTCGTTTCGTAAATTCACTGGTTTCGTACGAGAGGGGAACGAGAGCGAAATACGATTTTGATTGCGTTAAAGTGAGATAAATGTATGAACTTACGAAACGAAATAGTGATAGAATAAGCCTCCAGACTACTTTTCAACGTATTTTTTTCAATTTACACTTCACTCCTTTACATAAAGGTCATTTTTGCGTCTCACTCCTAATATTATAAATAGGTGCAAATTTAGCAAAAACCCTTAGTGTGAAATTGTGTTGTAATTTACGTTACGTGTCCATACCAAAACCGAAATAGATATGAAGATATTTTGATTTCCGGTAACTTCCGCTCCCCGGTGATTATCGATATACATCGGCGTCAGTTTATCATCCCCTTCCCTTAGTTCAATTTCTTAAATAGCCTTAATATAAAACATTGAATTTAAGACGGGCACGGTCCTTTATTCGGTGTTTAGAGCTTCGCAATATGTACCCCTTGGCAGGATCGCGTTACTCACGCGAATATCCCAACTCACAGGAGACCTTAACTCACTATACATTATAAAAAGTTTATATACAAGACACATAATACATGTATACAGGCAAAACTTGTACTAGAAACTTACTCATGTGCACAGGCTGTTTTTTAAAACAAATCCTTTTTAAAATAATTGTCTTGTGATTAATTGGTATTATTGTTCATAATAAAACATGGGAGTCAACCTTTAATGACGCTCCAAAAAGTATTACGATAGTTAATAACTGGCTTGAAACAAATTTACTTAGTTTAAATATTTAAAAAAACATGTGATTGCCTTTTCAGATCTTTAAAAAAAGTGGCCGTTCACAGAATTCGTCAATTAAAATCCTTTATTTAAAATGTAATGTAGATATCTGTAATAAGTTCTACAAAATAAGTTTAGGGGAAAGCTATAAATATTTGGGTACATACATAGATTGTACGCTAAAATGGAAAAAACATTTTCCTAAACTAACAGCCAAACTAAGATATTTATTTTATGTTTTCCATAGACTAAAAAATATTTTAACCTAAGAAAAAATAAAAATGGTATATTACGCTTTAATTCAATCTTCAATAACATATGGTATAATAGGATAGGGAGGAATCTTGGACTTGCATAGTCACTAAGATAATGTACAAAAAACATTGACTATTTCCTAGTAATGAACTACATGTAGAGAGTGGAGTCCTTAATTTTAGAAAATTATATTTATTTCAGTGCCTGAAATATGTTCACTTAAACAGGGAATTATTTAGTCATAATTCAAATCGTATTAACAATAGATCCGATAGTGTACGGATGCAGAACTAAGTTCGCACAGAGGCACTCCTTACATGTTGGTCCAAAATCCTTCAATCTTCTACCTAAAGAATTACAAAACATTAAATCGCTAGTACAGTTTAAAGTAGGTTTGAGGTCTTGGATTAGCATGGAAGTAACAGATAGACACCTTTTTTAATTTTTTAAAAATTAAAATTAAAAATAAAATGCCGACTGCAAATAAATCCTTTTTTCGTAATATCAGCATATGTAATTTTGTTTTTCTTTTCTTTTTTTTTTCTTTTCATGGTCATGTCATACCATATTTATATGCTTAAAACTTACTAATCATTAAAAAAGGAATGGCCCACGCTCAGACGCTGAAGTCTTTGTGGGCATTTTTTCCAAATTATGTTATAGATTTATTTTAAGTGTATTTTTGTAAATGAAATTATATGTATAATATGTAAGTATGTATGAAAAAATAAACAAATAAAATTAAAATAATAAAATAGTAATAAAGTTGCATCAAACACGCTAATAGGGAAATACAAGGTTTTTTTTCATCGCTATAATGAGTTAATAAGAGTCTTTAAAATACAATCAAGTAAACATTATTTTTCAAATAAACAACTAAGCAAAGGCTACCTGCCTATAACGAATGAAAATAATACAATAATATTATTTATAAGTTTAAAATACATAAAAATGATCATCCAACCTAAATGTCATGTACCCTTCTTAAAACAAACATTTTTTAATCCAATGTTTTATGACTAGATTTTCGAAAAATAATTCATTTAACATACTGTATTTTTTCTAAACCTCAGTGCATAACTTAACATAGCTTTATACTCTTGTGAAGTTAATTTACCATACAATTAGTTTACTCCAACACGCTATTTCGTTGTAAATATTGTTACTCTGTACAAATGTAAAAAAAAGAGGAATTACCTTCGTTCTGAAATGTACCTATATTTTATCGTGTATTTTTCTTATTTATTTAAAGTTAATTTTTTAATTTTCCTATTTTTATTAACTTTTGTACGCTTTTTTTTAAATTATTACGAATTGTTTGAAAATGTTTTTTTCCCGCTTTACCTTCGACTTCTATTTTTTTTTTCCGATTTATTGACAGGGGACGGTGCCGTGCCACAGTTAGTTAGACTGTCGATTGTAAAACTGGCGTCGCGAGTTTGATTCCTGCCAATTGCAAGAAATAAATCCAAGATTTTTTCACAGCTGTCTAAATGTTGTGGTTTATTTTTCTTTACTTCCTTCCATATTTTCTCTTTGCCACATGTTGACAAGTCTCTAAAACAGAGGCTGAGTGGGTTATTCCTATAAAAAAATATAAAAATGATTGTGAATTAATTCATTCCATTCACGTCAGAACTACGGGACGCAAACCTGACATCGGAAGATGCACAAGACAGAGTGGCAGTTGACAGAGTCGTCTTGAGGCTCTTGGTGGACATCATAATATACTCCAACTAGGAAGCAGACATGGAAGTATGATAAACAATTAATTACATTGTCTTATTTGTACTTCTGTGCACATCGAAACTTACTTCCACAAAAAAAATGTTAATTGTAACATTGGCCAAAAGTTCCGAAGACTGAATATTCCAAAAAAACTATTCTAAGAGATTATTCCAAAGATCGGAACAATCTCTAACGAACTGTTTAATGAAAATTATGGATGGAAAAACGCAAGCGGAAATAGGCCGGTGATCTGCTTCCGGTTGCTCCCCCTCTTATCTCTTGTTTCGCCGCTACTTTTTCTCCATCCAGCCTTGAATAGCAATTTTACAAAGTCTAATATTCATTCCTCTCAACCGTATTTAAAACTGTGAGACTTTTAAAACTTTTTATAACTATTATGCATTCAGAAACAAATTGAAATAAAAAACACAGTGCATTTTTTCTGAGGCATTTATTTAAGTAAATAGATACACGTCACTATTAGGTGAAAGTGCTTTTTTTTCTTTTATACTTAAGAATTTATTTCACTTTAAAAAAATAAAATGGGTCTCAATCTGATAATCAAACTTCAAATTTAATTAAAAAATATTTTAATATTTTACAACATATATTTATTCAATAAAATCAATTTAATTTGACTAAATTATGTTTAAAACTTACCTTTCATAAAATTTATTAGGACGACAAGCATTCGCTCCAAAACAAACAAACCAGCCAGTAGCCAGCTGTCAAAGTAAAAATAAACTTTTTTGTGTAATGGTGAATACCGACGCATACAACAAAAAAAATAAAGACGTACTTAGGGGTTCCAGTAATTTAACAATAAACTCGCCGATTTTTAATTTTGGAAGCTCCACTAACACTAATCTCTCAAAATCAGAATTGTTAAGTCATAAACATAGATTTTTTTATTCCCTCATAATTTCTTCGGCTCGGTTTAACCTTCTGTTTGTCTAGATAAAATCGAATACTAATCTTAAACCGGTTCAAAAATACCCATCGTTTAATCTCGATATAGTATGATTACTGGTAATAGTGTGAATTGTTCCTATAGGTCAGACTTAGGCAATCTTTTTCTAGTCGGGGCCAGATTGCCAATTTTTTGTACAAATTGCGAGCCGGAATATTAAAATAACTATCCACCCATCTTTATACATATATAATTCCTCTGTACGTGTGATGTCACTGAACTCCTAATCGGCTTAACCCATTTACGTGCAGTTTTCAGAGAAATATAGATCTTTGCGCTGTGCGTGTTAGTAAATATTAAAATCTTCAACTTCATATGTAAAAAAGAAGTAAGGAGCATAAATGTTTTATTCATCGATCTACCAGGGTTGCATTCGAGGAGAATGCATTTACAAAAAAATGGAATGATGTTGTTTTATAATGGTTGAAAAAGTTTGTTTTTGAATGTTTACAAACATAACTTGTTTTATTTGGATCTTAATCAGTTTTTTTCCTAAAATTCCGTATAATTTCCACCCATTTATTTCTTTTTAGGGGATTTTTGGTAATACTCAAATATTATTAATTTCAATACATTTGTAAAATTCGTATACTTACATAAGTGCACCCCTTTGTTGGTGAGAAGACCTAAGATTGACGTTTGCAAAAAGAATGC
Organism: Micrasema longulum; assembly: GCF_059751315.1. Taxonomy (NCBI): domain Eukaryota; kingdom Metazoa; phylum Arthropoda; class Insecta; order Trichoptera; family Brachycentridae; genus Micrasema; species Micrasema longulum. The sequence goes on from NW_028278121.1 coordinate 396,021, forward strand.
CATATTTGAAAAAATATTTATTTTATGTTTTGGGATTCAACCATAAACAAGTACCTACTTAAATTCAATATTTGAATATCAACAATTTTTAGTTTTGGAATTTAATCACAAACAAGTACCTAGGTACCTACTTATCTATTATCAATAAAAAGTGTTTTTCCAAGGCAAACCAACGTTCGGGCAGGACAACGTCTGTCGGGTCAGCTAGTATTAAATAAAGAAAGGTTTTAGTAGTCAGCGAACACCGTATAAAATAATTCTTAGTAATTTAATCATAATTAGAAAAACACATCGTCAAGATCGTATAGCAACGATTCATGTGATTTTCTTCATCTTTTCGTGAGAACGAATTAATTATTTTTTGACTCTTTGTTACAACTTTATGAGTACAAGAGTATGTAGTTTGATACTTGGGTTAGTTATACATAAAGTCAATGTCGCATGTTTCGCACATCCGCCGTTGCTTTGCGATCGTGGTGATATGATTCACTCTGGGTTGCGATCGTGGTGATATGATTCACTCTGGGTTGCGATCGTGGTGATATGATTCACTCTGGGTTGCGATCGTGGTGATATGATTCACTCTGGGTTGCGATCGTGGTGATATGATTCACTCTGGGTTGCGATCGTGGTGATATGATTCACTCTGGGTTGCGATCGTGGTGATATGATTCACTCTGGGTTGCGATCGTGGTGATATGATTCACTCTGGGTTGCGATCGTGGTGATATGATTCACTCTGGGTTGAGATCGTGGTGATATGATTCACTCTGGGTTGCGATCGTGGTGATATGATTCACTCTGGGTTGCGATCGTGGTGATATGATTCACTCTGGGTTGCGATCGTGGTGATATGATTCACTCTGGGTTGCGATCGTGGTGATATGATTCGCTCTGGGTTGCGATCGTGGTGATATGATTCACTCTGGGTTGCGATCGTGGTGATATGATTCACTCTGGGTTGCGATCGTGGTGATATGATTCACTCTGGGTTGAAATAATTTTCTTGATGAATAGCTGCAGGTCATGTCCAGTAGTAAGAGATCCTGGATGTACTTGCGGGGATCCCCGTCAGACGGCTGAACATATCCTATGGCATTGCCCGATTTTAGATACTGAAAGGGAAAACATGTTAAACGGCTTGACAGAGGTGACGAGGCCGATGTGGAATCCAAGCTTATTGGCTAATCCAACCAACGTTAAAGCATTTTTTCATTTTGTGAGCGAATGGGTAGAAAAATGGGAGGAACTGGGTAAAGGCCTACCATGAGTACTAAATCAGTTTAAGATAAAAGGATACATACTTGGGTACTAGCATTGGTTGTCTGAACTGAACTCTTGTTCGTCTGTGTTGTTTTTGTCCCATAGAGGGAAATGGTAAATTACAAATCTAAATAGTAGACTAACTCGAGAGAACCACGCGCCGGCCATGCTCTAGGACCCGTTTCGTCTGCTTTAAGGTCTTTGAGATTGTTAGGACGATAAAGGTCTTTGCATAGGATTGTTTCTACTGTTGGTATTAGGAAAATGGTTTTTGCGAGGAATTCAGTACTATGACGAAAAGTAATTTCGCTTGAGTTCGATAGGGATCATGTTAGGATCTGTGTTAGGATTTTGCCGGTAGTGTCTTGATAATTTGATGTTCCACTGTGATTTGTTATAGATACGTATTGTTTTTCGTCTGTTGATTGAGTGCATGTTGTATAGGGCAAATTATTCTAATGTTTTCTATTTGTATCTGGGTTTCGTGTCGTCTGATTGATTTGTTTGTATTACTACGTTCTTCTTCTTTTCCGAAGCGGGATCTGGAGCGTGCGGCCGCGGTCTCAATTTAGAACTAACACTGTATTCCTCCACTGTAATACTGGGAAATTAGAAAAAGGTGATTGTGCTGACCATGTGTATTTGATTGATCACAAACTGACAATACTGCAGTGAGGGGTACAATGAATATTTTTAAAGTTTATTTGTTTTGTTACTTTCGCGGTTTGATTGTAAAGAAATATTACATTTTCGCTTAATTAGTTTAAAAAAAATAAATTGATATTGATATGCGAAACTGAAGAAAGACTCAAGTCTTTATGAACAGTTTCGGGAAAGGGGTGGATGCTTTCATTATAGGTCATGTCCAATAAAATCCTATTCAACGTTTCACATACTGACGCGCTCTGGATCGAAATGATTCCAATGTTCTGACTTTATTCACTTATTTTCTCTAAAACCGAGTTACACGCTTATTTTTCATCACTTAAATTATCCTTGTTACCTAACGACTGATCTTATTTTTTTCTATAATTAAATTAAGTTTTTTTCCACGAATAAAAATCACGCCGATAAAAAACGCTCTTGTGTAATGGCCCTTAGTTAAAAGCTGTATCTTGTTACTATTAATTACATATGACATGGGATCTTTTAATGATAATAACGAAGAATAGTTTATTATGAACCATTTTCGTAAAAAAAATCACCTCAGTCGCTGATAATATTGTATATTATGAAAGATTATTTATTAAATCACTCACACGTTCGATGTTTTGAGTTTGGGAACAAATTTTGGTTTGATCAAAACTCCACATTTCCGCCGGCCCGCGGGCCGAGGGTTGCCAACATGTGCTATAACGGTTCATTCTCTAAAGGGCATTGTTCTATGACACATGGTATTGTGTGTTATAACGTCATGGTTGTATTATAAATTGTTCACCTGTTTTATAATTTTCCCATAACGTCATGTGCATTCTGATCACTAAATTTTTAATACTGTGCACGTAAATGTATTATGTTTTTTTAAACTCGTATTAATATCTGAAATTTTTAGTAAACAAGATTCTGTGATTGTGCGACTTCTAAAGCATGATAACTTTTGAAGCAACTGACATAATTTTCGTCTATAAGAATTTTTAATGTAAAATAATGATTTTTTTGATTATTAAAGTACATATTAAAATAGGGTATCTGGGACAACCAATGTTTTTGCATTAAAACAACTTAAAAAAGTATTTTATGACGAAAAAAAACGAAGCTTTATTCACGTATAAAATAGGTTATTGCGATAATTTTTGCATTTTTATCTTCGAAACGGGTAAATATGGACTCCTGTGTTTTACCCTCTAAGGTACAGATATAAAAATAACTTGTTTTAAGAGCGTTTTAATATAAGCAAAAATAACAATAATAGTTGCCAAAAATAAGTTTAATCGGGTTGTGGTCCTGTGGCTAGTGTCTCGAACTCACGGACCGAAGGTCCGTGGTTCGAATTCTACTCTACCCCAACTTGGTTCCCATTTTCTAATAGTGAGTTATTTACAACTCGTCGAAAATGGCCCTCAAAATTAAATATTTGGGTAAATCATAAGAACGCAAATATTTTTTTTTTTTAAATAATTTACAAAGTTCTGGTCTTATTATTATTTTTTCAATTCACATAACTATTATTTTTTTAGTTTATTGATATTGCAGCTAAATACAAACTATAATATTTCATTTTTTTTTTTTTTTTTACATTAGAAACAATGAATTATGATAAAAATAATATGACCTCATTGAGGTGGGGTTAACCGTGCCGAGAACGCTTAACAATATTTTTTTAATTTTTTTTTTTACATATTGGTACAAAGAAGACTAAACATACAGAGAGAACGCACGCCAATTATTCGGACCTTTAACTCGTTTGTCTTCAAGTATTGTCATGCTTTGTCTTTCTCGGTCTTTCTCGTTTTCTGCAATTTAAGTCAATGCTTTTAAACGTTCTTTCGCTTGCCTCTCGCTCTACACGTCCAAACCAACGCAGCACCCTTTTTTGGTTGTCGATATTGCTTGTCTTAGCCTGTCGTACAAAGTTTCACCTCACATTTTCATCACATTTCAACAGCATTCAACCTACTTTCGTCTTCTTTTTTTCAATTCCATACGTTGCTCCCATATAAAAGGCCGGCACCAGCAGCTCAATCATAATAGCCGCACTTTTCAGTAATTACCGACGCAACAAACAAATCTTGTGAATAAAGTATCGGTTAAGGACTTTTAATCGACGTGATAAACATCTGTGATTGAGCACTAGGACTTCATTATGAACTGCTTATTTTGCCTCCTGTGACAAACTATATAAGCAACAAAAATGATCAAATCGTTAAATAGATATAACGAAGCTAATTAACTCAAGAAAACTGTACACAAAACATTATCTCTCTAATATGCATACCTATTGCCTAAAATGTATAAAACAGGTGCAGTTTGTACCTACTTCATTAGATTTAATAGAATTCGTAAATGATTTTCGAGAGTTGCAATTCCCGTTATAGAAGCACTTACATTATTATTTATTATTCAGTTCACATTCTCGAAGGAAGTATTAGGGACATTTATTGAACTGCCGGTCCCTATAAATAGATTCTACCTATGTGCCGTACATACCTTGAAAGGTTGTAGTAAACTTCTGGAAAGTTGTTCATACGGAAACCTAGAATTTAAGAAGTCAACGGGATTATTCACTTTATTTAATTTTGATAAATAACATTTAAAGCAATAACTTTGTGTTTTTTTTTGCTGAAAAATAAAACTACATTTTTGTTTTGTGTAAAATCACTCTTTATAATCAACAGTAATTCAAATTGGGTTATAAGTCGATTTGAATTATATGATTCATTGTTAACCCGGCGTCCCGGCGTCAATGAACCTGCGTGTGAGAAACCCGGCACATTTTTAAACACTCATTACAAGAATTGATTTTTGAAACCATGACTAGAATTGACAACATCGCATCCCCTCCCATTCAGTAGCTGGAGTAAAAAGACTGACGTATTGATAGCTTGCTTTGTTTTAGTAGTACCTTGCGCGTGGGCTGAGATAGGCGGGCTCAAGTTGCGTTCGAGTGCCTCACGCCCAGTTTCATGGCTTGTGTACAATACAGAAAGATAATCCTAAGTATTTTTTTTGTATGCTTTGCGCAAAATTTCGTTAATTTTCCAATAACCTTAATTTATTCTTTCTGAAAAATTGTATTTTTATTTATTATATTTCCATTTATTTTGTTTTTTTTTAAACTGTTTTTTGAAGAACATTTGCATACATAGTTTATTTTCCACACATCTTAACAGTTTGTTAAATTAATGTTTTATTAATAATATCACAGTATTTAAAAAAAAAGATAAGAATAATTAAATGTATATTTGGTGCATATAATATGCATTTGTGTGTTCGTTTTGAATCAACGTTCGCGTATTGTCAAACCTTATTTTATTGTTGTCATTATTTCGTATTTACTGCATTTTGAGGTTACCTACCGTATTGTATAGGACTCGTCGCACAACGTAATCCAAATAAAAGCCACCGCTATATACGAGTAACTACTTCTCTCAAATCTATTATTAGTCAAAAGCTTCTTATTTTAGAATGAATACTGTTGTTTGGTTCATCGGAGCGAGCCTCCGCCTCCGATGTTTGTTGGCAGGGGGCGGGGATAGGGGAGTTACGTGTGAACTGTAGCTATAACCAGATACCATACACCGTCCCATTCACAGAAACCTTTCAATAAATTAAGAAGCTTGTGCTATATTACTGCCAGCGTAATATTAATATTTTGTTACACCCACGTCAAGCGTTGCGTAGGCTTCACTGATCGCGGCAAGTCGCGTAGTCTAATGCCAAATAATACTGAATTTGAAGGAATAATTTTAAATGAAAAACATATATTTTATTCGAAATATGTTGCAACAGAGAGGAAAAACATTTTGAGAAGGTAATACTGGAATCTAGGCATTTACATGCCTTATGACTTTCGTTGACTTTCGTGAAGTAAAATAGCTGAAACCTTTATCATGTGGGAGACATTTCTCCGACCGAACCAATTAACCATATTGCAATTTACTATGCTGTGCAAAAAAAACTACTGCACGTAAAACTTATTATACTTTACTAAAATCGACAGAATCAACATTTTGGCGTCCTGTTTTACACGACTCAAAATTGAAGCAATTACGTGGTTTTTTTTAGAAAGAATATCATAACTAAATTTCCTGTGTTGGTACCTTTTGCGTTTTTCAAAAACAGTTTTGAAAAAATATTTTTGTATGCCGTACGTTTGAAGACAGCAGATAAAACTGGGATTTTTTGCAATAGGATATTCGGAGAGGTGACAAGTGTCACATGCTATTGTTCATCCCGAAAAACGATATTACTTCCTAGGGAAAACTCTTAGTTAAAAAACATTTTAAAAATCAAACAGAATAATGATGCTACATTGTCATAGACCAACAGACCGTCGTATTTTTTGCATAGCAATAGTTTGAGGACTGGCAGTCAATGCAAGCTAATTTTTATCCTTAAAAATTATTTCATTATTTTTTTTACTAATTCTACGCGTGCAAATCCGCGGGTAAAAGCTAATATTTATATAAATGTTTGACTTTTACGGAGCTGTAAAAATTCCCCCTAAAACTATTCAAACGAAATGGCGTTAACAGTTTCCGAAATGGTAATGGCTAGTTACGTTTATGATAATTTGGCACAATAATCTTTTAGGTTTGATTAATTCATACATCTATAGGGGAAACTAGTTTCCATCAACACCCCCTGCTCCCGTTCTTGATTCCTATCGCAAGCAAACACGCCATAGCGATTGTTAAACAGTTTGCCATTTTCGAAGATTTTTGACGTCGGTATTTCATTGTTACGAGACCTTCTCACGAGATCTATCGCATATTTTGTAATTTATTGATCAAGCTTTGTCATTTAAGTATAAAAAAATGTTGCGTAACCAATTGGCTTTGGGCATTTCAATAATTCATCATCATTTTAGTCTTATCCGCAACTACATAACTTTTCATAGGGTAGGGTACTGATATTCAAATAAATTTCAAATCCCTCAAAGACTTGTTAAATCAACTCAAAATGTCAGGTCAAAATAGATGGAGAACTAACGGAAAAATTTGCAGTATCCCAAGGATTAAAACAAGGAGACGGCCTGGCCCCATCTCTTTTTAATATTGTGCTCAAACATGTCGTAAGAAGAACTCTGATAGACACTAGCTCCAATATTTGTTTAAAGAGTAGCCAACTTGTCTGATATGCGGATGATATTTACATTGTCGGAAGATCAATAAAAGCCAATAAGGAGGTCTTTGATCCCTTGGAAACAGCTGCACGAGATGTGGGACTACAAATCAATGTTAAGAAAACAAAAATGATGACACAAAGCAGAAACCCATCGCACAGAGCAAGAGGCTGCGTCCAATACAAATACAATTAGTACTTCAAAGTAGTCGAGCAATTTACCTACCTGGGCTACAGCGTAACAGAGAACAATAAACATCCTTCAAAAATCAGGAAAAGAATCATAGCAGCTAACAAAACATAATTTTCTTTGCTGCCAGTATTTAAATCACGTAACGTCCACAGAAAAACCAAAATTACCAGATACAAAACAATTATACGTACTGTATTGGTATGAAGGTGTGAGGCGCTAACACTGACAGTAAATATGACTATAATGCTGGGCTCTTTTGAACGAAAAGTACTCCAAAGAATCTGCAGACCAGCGAGAGAGAATAATCAGTGGCGCATTCGGTATAACGAAGAACTGTACAATATATATCCAGCCCTAAGCATTTCGGCGCATATGAAGAGCTTAGATGAAGATGGGCCGAACATGTACAGAGAATGCCTGATTTACGTGTCCCTTAAAGATTAATAAGCGGACACCCGGGTGGAAAGAGATCAGTGAAAAGACCCAGGCTGAGATGGGAGGATGAAGTGACAAAGAATGCAGAGCAGTTTCTCCAGGCAAATTGGAAGACGGCGGCTGAGGACAGACAGAGTTGGAGGCGAAAGTTACTGGAGGCCAAAGCTTGATATAAGCTGTAGCGCTATTGGAGAGAGAGAGGGTATTAATATTCCAATTGTAAGATAACTCTACTATTCATTGTCGTTATTTCAGTAAATATTTCACTTTGACCTTTTAATAACACGTATTTTCAAAATATTTTGTTAAATTGTAACTAATAGATTTTCTGGTCATCTATTTTATCTATATCTGAGCAGTACCCGCCTCGTCGTAAAATGATCAGCGCATTTGCGAACCATACAAGAGACCTGACTTGATCGATTTAAAATATTGATTTAAAAAGGGTGTTTTTACATTGAAAGCACCCCTTTCGCATACCCGAAAACCGTTTTAAAGAATGTGGATCTTCCTATCGGTTTCCCTCATACTAAAGATCTTTGTTTTTTTTCAACAAATTAGTTAAAAAGGTCAACATATACCGCAATAAAATTTTTACGACTTTCGAACTTTTTGACTCGTTGTTTTGTATTAACGTCTATTCTTAACAGCCATAAAATATGAAGTAAGCAAACACCCCGAATCAGCAGATAAAAGTTAATATGGTGGAAGAAATCATACACATATGGAATGTTTGCATTATTCATGTTAAATAGAAGCAGATTGAAAGAATTATTATGTTGATTATTTATTTAACAATTGTAGTTAACATTACTTAACGGATTATTTTACCCATTACGTAGTGCAAACTGTGAATAATATTACCAAATAAAAATAATTTATTAGAAAAGAGATAGCTGCTTAACTTTCGATATTTACTAAAAAATATGTAGGGTTAGGGTGTCAAAAGTGGATCACCCTTTTTGGAGGGCCGTAATTGTGTAATGGTATGAACACGAAAGCTAAAATAAGGTATCAGTGTAGTTTAACTGTTGTGTTTTCGGACTTGTATTGTATTTTTAGGTTTACTAACAATATAAAGAGTTACAACGGTTTTATTTAAAAAATTGAAAATTCATTTTTTTATTTATTTCATTTATTTATTTATTTCATTTATCATTTATTTATTTATTCATATATATGTACATTACAAAATAAAATATCTTAATTCATACATATATAAATAATAAGGTAAAATTAGGTATATGTAAAAAAAACACATTAGTATACATAATATCCAAAGAATAATATGTTAAAAAAGTAAGAGAATCTTGTAACGAAAAACTCCCTCAGAGACGTGAAAAATGTCAATGTCCAAAGTGATATTGTTCAACATAGAGATAGCCCTTCCAACAGGCATAACCATTGGCAGGTTGGTCCTGTATATTGGAATGTGAAACAGTCTATGTTGACGCTGTCTAAGGTAATTATCAGGAACATAAAAGCTAATGCTCCGCATAATTCAAAAATATTCAAATGTGTACTCTGATCGGGTGCAGTGTATCACAAATAAATTAACAGTGACTCAATAAATTAACAGTCTTTCCACGATTCTGGCAAAAGGTTATAGACCTTTTTGCCTACGTAATAGTGTTGTGTCGATGCCAGAACAGTGTTGACCCCTTCACTTAGTATCAGATCCCTATTAGAGTATCTTGTATTATGGTTGTGGTTGACGCTTTGGTAAATGTCTCTATTTATGTGTGTAACCACTACCGTTCTCAATATATACTGTTGAATAATATTCAGTACTCTGAATTCTTTGAAGAGCAAGTCACTTGGATAGCGAAATGTTTTTTTTTAAATGACTCGGATTAAAGATTTCTGTGCAATTGCTAGTATATATATATATTAAAGATGTCTATCTGTTACAAATGCAGTGCCCTATGCACCATTAGGTGCGGTAAGGGAATTATGATGATGATGATATAACAGAAAATGGCCTCAAAAATTTGGGTAAATCGCAGGAACTTTATTTTTTTTTTAATATGGATATCAACAGATCTTCCATTTTTTTATCATGTTTGCCGTATTTTAAGTCTTATTATCATTTATAATTATTTTCTCTGCATATATGATAAAATTGTGTTACCATTCAAAATGCTGTAGTTACCTACACCGTTAGTTACACCTTGAAAAATGGTACATTTTAAATCGATTGATTCAAAGATTCAACTTATGAATGTACTAATAAATATATATATTATGATTGTATTTTACACGGCTTTGATTTTTTCGTAAACGTTTTTGTTCTACAGAACGGAAATTAATAATTATTGTTTCAATTCAAGCATGAATCTATTTCCTGTTACCAGTGATTGTTCGGCAAAACCATTGCTTTATGCTGTATCTACATAATACCTTCTGTCTACGTCAGCCCTTTATCATTTTCGTTCAATACAATACAGTCTTTTATAACCATATATCTGTTTTAATAATCAGAAATCTCCTAAGATATTTTTAGTTTGTCCTAATGTTTGTTGATAAGGACTGGATTCATGTTAGTATTAATAACTCCTAAGAAAGTGAAATCTAGTTCATGTTTACGAACATTTGAACAAAGTTAAAATATTGTTTATAAATCTTTTTTTTTCATGTTCCCTACCATTTCACCAGAAATTAAAATTTGCTATTTGTTAAATCTCATAATGGCACCTTTGGTTTTTATGCCCGAATGTCCTGAATTTCATAGATTAGTCGATTCGTCACACAACTTGGAATTCTTTGGGCGGCTTTTCGTAGATCTCTTTGCCACTAAATCAACGTGGGATGAAGATAGATTGGCATGGTTTATCACGTAGTCTTATATGTTTATTGTGTTTATGAATATTTTGTTAACCAATATTTCACTACCCTTGTTTGTCTTTGCTCCATAGTTTTATGTTATTTTTGTTCAGTTTCTTGTACATATGTTTTTTAATGTAAAAGTTGTTATTGGCTTAAGCCGTATATATAATAAATAAATAAATAAAACCAACTTATCCAAAAACTATAAAAAATAAAAAATAATCTCAGGCGTTGCTTCGTATGGAGGTGAAATAATTCAGTCAGAGGACATTTTGAAAAATTGAAGCAATATGGATGTTTAAACAAAGGTAGTTAAGTGAATGTTACACAATGTGTAAAGTGGCACTCAAACCACCAGGTCATGAGCCCTGTAAATGCCTGAACTTCCGTATTCCCCAATCTGATATGTACTTTTTCTCTGTTGTTAGATGTTTATATTCATATCTTTAGTGTGCATAAAATCACTGATCTAGTGCCATAATCCAAGGAGAAAATACAGGAATGCGTCTGCGTGAAGAAAAATCAGACCACCTTTCCTCTTAGGCTCACCTTTCAAGCCTAGGGCCTGTATGCGAAGTTATCTTTTATGTTCAATTTTTTCCTACAAATTAATATTAAAGTTTCTATCTTAAAAATAGAATATGGATCCATTGTTTTTCTAAAAGTGATCAATTACAGGTTACCGACAAAGATACTTAAATTTTTCTCATTATCGTTCATAAATATCTATATAACTTTATTGTCACGACATGTACTGGTAAAGATAGCGTTTTTAATCGCGACCCTTGTCCACAATGATTATGTATTTTTGTTTGTTTTGTGATATTGGCCATTCGAGTTCGTGACAATTGTGCAGTTACAATGATTTCGCTTCGTGCATATTTTCATGCATGCTTTGATCTCGACATTTGATATTATATTATCAACTTACAAAAACATAAGTAACATTTGGAAATTGGATTCTATCGTGTATTTATTTTCCTTTTGCATCCAACAACGGTAGTCTCATAAATATTTAGTCGTTCTTTGAAACAGATATCCTTAATTGCATTTCGTAGTGTGGATACAAATATTTATAGGAGATATAACTTATTCTTTCAATGAGAAAAGTAATTTAGTATGTTTTTTCAGTATTCAGAGACAAAATATTGTCATCGGACCATTCTTTTAGTTTATTAATATACATATTTATTATTCGTCCCATGAAGATCCTTTTATAATGAGTACGGTGTCATCAGCATACGAAATGTTATCACCATTCATATTCTGCATATTGAAAATATCATTAACATATATAACAAAAAAACAGATCCAATTACTGTTTTTTAAGGAATTCAAAATCTGAACAGATTATTTTATAACTAGAAGTATCATTTAGTTTCACTATCTGTTGACGTTCTTTTGAGTTACTTTGATACCAAGATATTACATTTCCGCAAATACAAATCTTAATTAATTTACTTATTGGTTTATCATGAGATATACTATCAAAAACGTATCTTAAATCAATCGAAATACATAAACACTTATCACCATAGTCGAGACTTTTATAAATAATTGAAGTTATTAAGCTATAGCATCTTGTGTGCCTGTGTTTTTTTTAAAACCAAACTGATATAAATTAAGTACATTGTTTTTCTGAAGGAAATTAACAGTTTTTTTTTGTTGGTAAATTAGATATGCCATATTAGATTAAGGATTTGAGTCGATAATTACTAAAGTTTGTTGCATCAACAAACTTATATGTTGGTGTAACTGTAGATTTTTTGAAAATTGTGGAAAACACTCCGATCTCTGAACTTTTGTTTATTATATAAGTAATAGGTAAAATAAATTTCTTCAACGGTCTTAACGCTGATTCTATCATCTTCTGGAGTAACTGACACCCCCAGACTTTAAAGATGTTTTGCATGTCGTTTTTCATTATTTTTCTGTTTTTCATTATTAAAATTATATATTTCTTAAATGTTCTTAAGAATATAAAATATTGTATTTTTATTGGCATGGAAAAAACTACATTCGTGTTTCTAAAGATCACTTCTAGTATATTGATTCACATTTGTCCTATACTTATTAACTTATGTCCTTCTGGGCATATTACAATAGAAAGTTAACAGTAATCAATAATTGTCCATAATGTAATATTGATTTTTGGATAAAAATATGTTTTTTTATTATATGAAATATACTTTAGACAAATAAACTCGATTTTATTTTATGGGCTACTATTATATGTAAATGCTTTTTTCAGATAAAATTTTTCCCATTTACTTGGCGAGGTATAAAAAAAGTCTAAATCGCAAGCCCCTGCATGCGAATTTGAATAAATAATAAATAATTAGTAGTATTATGATGATTATGAAACAAAAAAAATGTAGCTGGTAAATGTGGAATATAAAAACTGAACGATTCAGGGCAATCACCTTAATTTTTTTATTGATATCGCGTTTATTTGATAGAATTTCGTATTGTCATTTTAATATTAAAACCAAACACTGATTTGAGTCTACTTACAAAAAATATTTTATTTTCAAACACCAAAACAATCGGACAATTGTTTCGGCTTTATATTTTGTATTTTCAAACGAATTTGACGATTAAGTAGACCTATAATCTTTATATACAGTTATAAAATTCTAGGTACTCGTGTCATGTAATTAAGTAATAATATAATTGAACGTAGCAAGTTCAGCTTACCTAAATTCCCTATCACTAGGTAAACACCTGGCTTTACCGATAACTATTGTTTTTTCCCATAATAAAAATAATTTTTCATGCCGAACTTAATAAAATAAAATGTTTAAGTAGACTCAAATCAGTGTTTAATTTAAGTATTAAAATTGCCATCTATTTAAGTATTCAATACTTTATAAATGAACAAGAGTACTAACTTCCAATAATAATCTAGTCCTGGATTTTCTTTTCTATGCATAAAAGGTGAAATGCTAGCCTACTTTCATTTTAAATAAATGGATTCCACAAGTCAACCTTCACTGTTGTTGAATTTGGTAGTATTACTTCAATAAATAAATAATGTGGAAGTTCCTCGACTCGGTATGCCTTGGACAAGTGAAGCCTGTAATGGAACAGTTTCGTGCCATCTAGTTCCGCTTTTTCTCTGTGACAATCTGCTATATCTCCGAATACTGGCACGAGCCAACCATGCGATCTATGGCGTCACGGACGTGGGTGAGACTCCCGGTTACAGGCACCCTCGTCCTGACCACAGTAATATTACTTATTCACGCCATTCGAGATATACGTAATTGAAGTATCATAATATTGAATATATTACACGAGAAAAGGTCAGGTATTTTATTTATTTATTAATTCGACTGAAAAAAAAAGATGTTTTTCAGGTATCTTTATTCAGTAGGGGAAATATTTCATGCATTAGTAGGTACTTAAGTTTCTTGATATTTCTTTAACCGAAAGAAAGATTGCAAATAATATCAACGCATTTTAATAAATCATAAAAAAAACTCTTTTTCATATTTTTTTGTATGTATTTATTTAATTTGTTTCATTTATTTCATTTATTTCATTTATTTCATTTATTTCATTTATTTCATTTATTTCATTTATTTCATTTATTTCATTTATTTCATTTATTTCATTTATTTCATTTATTTCATTTATTTCATTTATTTCATTTATTTCATTTATTTCATTTATTTCATTTATTTCATTTATTTCATTTATTTCATTTATTTCATTTATTTCATTTATTTCATTTATTTCATTTATTTCATTTATTTCATTTATTTCATTTATTTCATTTATTTCATTTATTTCATTTATTTCATTTATTTCATTTATTTCATTTATTTCATTTATTTCATTTATTTCATTTATTTCATTTATTTCATTTATTTCATTTATTTCATTTATTTCATTTATTTCATTTATTTCATTTACTTCATTTACTTCATTTACTTCATTTATTTCATTTACTTCATTTACTTCATTTACTTCATTTACTTCATTTACTTCATTTACTTCATTTACTTCATTTACTTCATTTATTTCATTTATTTCATTTATTTCGTTTATTTCGTTTATTTCGTTTATTTCGTTTATTTAGTTTATTTCGTTTATTTCGTTTATTTCGTTTATTTCGTTTATTTAGTTTATTTCGTTTATTTCGTTTATTTCGTTTATTTCGTTTATTTCGTTTATTTCGTTTATTTCGTTTTTTTCGTTTTTTTCGTTTATTTCGTTTATTTCGTTTATTTCGTTTATTTCGTTTATTTCGTTTATTTTATTTATTTTGTTTATTTTATTTATTTTATTTATTTTATTTATTTTATTTATTTTATTTATTTTATTTATTTTATTTATTTTATTTATTTTATTTATTTTATTTATTTTATTTATTTTATTTATTTTATTTATTTTATTTATTTTATTTATTTTATTTATTTTATTTATTTTATTTATTTTATTTATTTTATTTATTTTATTTATTTTATTTATTTTATTTATTTTATTTATTTTATTTATTTTATTTATTTTATTTATTTTATTTATTTTATTTATTTTATTTATTTTATTTATTTTATTTATTTTATTTATTTTATTTATTTTATTTATTTTATTTATTTTATTTATTTTATTTATTTTATTTATTTTATTTATTTTATTTATTTTATTTATTTTATTTATTTTATTTATTTTATTTATTTTATTTATTTTATTTATTTTATTTATTTTACTTATTTTATTTATTTTATTTATTCATAATTTCTACTAGTTTGATAGGATAATGTGCTACTGTAGTTGTCGGTGTGTGGGTTAAGGATTGTGGTGCTGGTTATTTTGCATGAACCCTTATTAACAAATCTTCTGTTACGTTACCACCTTAGTGTTGTTATAAAATGTAAGTTTCAAGTGTGTTTATAAATATTGATAATTAATATATAGCCTAATGATAATAAGATTTATGTTTATATAAGGACCATCATATATTATAACATTTGTACAGTTTTAAGAGAAATGAAAATAAATAAATAGCATTTTTTAGACTGCAATTCCTGATGGCACAAATTTGCATAAATGTTTTAAAAAATATGTTTATAAATTTTAAAAACAAAAAAAATGGAAATGTATCCGTTTTCATGGTACCCGTAAATAACATAACTCAAAAATAAAATGTTTAAAAACACTACTAGATATATGTATTAGTGTGAGCCGATATTTTTTTTTTCCGAATTACGAAACAAAAGGGGTCTTAAAAGTTGCCTTTTGGAGTACTCGGAATGCAAAAAATATTCGATACGACTTTTAGCCCTCAACCAGAACTTGAAGTTTTCAAAAAAGTATATTTTTGTGCCAAACCAGCTGTCATTTCGCATTTGAGTAAGAAAATCGGTTTAATCAAATTTTATATAAATAAGTGTCTAAGGGCATAAGTTGCACTTTGTTTTGTAGTCAATGGGTAGCATTGTTTTAATGAGCCATTGTTTTCGTCAAAATTAGCCAGGCGCTCAACGGCATTAGTTCCGTGGAGTGTAAACTTTTTGCATTGTGGTAGTTATTTTTTTTTATTTTTTATTTTTATTTATTTGGAAGTTCAACAAGAATACATAAAATACATACATTTTTTAAGTAAGCAAAACTAACGTTCTTTATATATATTCTCAATTATAGAACTCCACCATCTTTCATAAATTATATAAAATAAGAGTGTAAAATCAATTTAAGTTATAATAAAGATTAAATTTAGTGAAAGATAAGAATAAAGATTGAGTTAAAGAAATAAAATTGAGTTAAACATAAGAAACTACATTATTTTTTTTAAAGAAAAGAAAAGAGAAATTAAAAACACATAAAATATAATTAAAAAAATGTACAAAAATATTAATAATAATATTTAAAACGTGTTCGAATTCGTAATGTGATTGAGTTATATAAAGATGAAACTCTAGTAAAGACTAACAAAAAAATAATTTTATCAATAAAGATAATTAACAAAATGTTTAGACAATGATAAACTTCAAATTGCAATTGATGGCCAAAAGTAGTAAGGAATATTTTTTTATAATTTTTAGATTCAATGTGATCCAAGATGCAACTTTTTAGACCCCTTACACTTTGATGTCTAAAAAAATAAAAAAACTTTATACGTCATCGGCTCACTCTAACGTGTAATGTGTATGTTCAGAAAACAAAGGTTAAATTAAAAACTAACTAGCAATATCAATATTGTTATTGTGATTGTTCCGGTTTCGGTCTGACGTTCTAGTTAGACTATTGATTCCACGACTAAGTGGAATAAGAAATGCAAACACGAAATAGGTCGACATTAAATTATATATACAATGATTTAACTAGATAGAGTCCACCAATTTTTTCCGTCTAAAAAGAAGGCAATTGTGTAAAGCTTTTAACGAAAACAAAAAACAAACAAATCATCACGCTGGTTAGGCAGAAAGGATAGAACGCCATATCACTCTGTTTGCATACAGACCTTGCTTTCTCTACATTCACATATCTTTACATGCAGGCGAGCCGATTATTCCGACTTTTAACATGTTTTGGTGATGTAGTGTCTTTCTCGGTCTTCCTCGATTTCACAAATATTTTTAACCATTCTTTCACTGTCCATTCGCTCTTCATGGCCAACCCAACGCAAAACTCCTTTCTTGATTTGTCTATAATATATAATATTTTACATCAACTTTACGTAATGCACGGATGTCGACATTTGTGCACCTATTCAGCCTACTTTCACCCTTATTTTTTTTAAATTCCATACTTCTCTCCCATACATAAACGTTAGCACCAGGACTCCATTGCCGACACCTTATTTTGCCTCCTATGACAAACATTTATTTATCAAGCTCTTAACGAGAATCTCTTCAACAGTTATGTTTATATAATTACATCGACATCTTATTAACTTAAATCATTTATAGATATATAAGTATGACAACAGAGATTGAGAACATTTTTGAGAAGAGAATATAGAAGTCTACGCGTTACAGAGCTAATGACATGTCATTGATTGGTTGAAGTGTTCATCACTTGTCCATGAAGAAGTAAAAAAACAAGATTTCTACTTGAGGCGTTGGCGTTGTCTAGTATTTCAATGGATTTGGCTTCCAAAACTAGGACTTTTATTCTCTTATATTTTTAATAATTAATGTCAGTGTTAAATAAGCTCTTGAAATCTCTGCGACTAATGTACTATTATATTATGGCGGCTGTACACACTCGTCGAGAACGTCTCGTCGGGAGTCTCGGCCGACGAGAGCATATCTGTACACGCTCGTTTTTTCATTAGTACTGAAGATTCCCGCAGTAATGGACGTAGAAATTGCTGCTGCTGTTTTGGGCTTGTATGTTCAATAGACCATTTTGCAAATTGTACAAGAAATTTTATTTGTTTTTAAAATCAGTAAGTGGAGATTGGCACTCAAAACATGCTGAAAATACTATTTAGTAACGGAAAAAATAATAAGTCTTTAGCTACAAGGACGCGTAATAAGATAATGAACATATTGGTATTTATAACTCAAATTTTCTACAAATGGTCTACTGAACATACAATCTACATTGAAAAATATCATTTAAGAATGAGTCCATGAAACCGAATGCGAACCACATCGGCTTATAAACTGATTCAGCTGCAGCTCCAGACTGCATAGATGCAATTTTTTTTCTTTTATGGCTACGGTAGCTAATTGTTTAGCAAAAAATAAGATTTTCAGTCGTTGCCTAGTATGTAAGTGAAATAATTCAATTAGATGAATCTCACCTTCATAAATAAAGGTTTCAGCTCTTTAACTTCACATACATCAACAGATGAAAGAATAGGAGGAATATAGATGTTCAAATATGGGCAGAATGCTGAATGTTACAAAGTGTGTAAAGTGGCCACTTAAACCAGCCATAGACAGGTCATAAGCCCTGTAGATGCCTAGACTTCTATATAACCTTCTCTTAAATGTTCTTCATCTCTGTTGTAATATGTTAATATAAGCCGCTCCCCAGGGAGTTGAATTCAGTCCTTGTCTACGAAAATTTGGACAAACTCAAAATATTGTTGATAAATCCAATCCACCTGGTCCATTAAGAAGTATAGAAATTGAAAAAATAAGATTTTCAGGCGTTGCCTAGTATGTAGGTGAAATAATTTAATTTGGTGAATCTCACCCGCATAAATAAAGGTTTCAGCTCTTTAACTTCACATACATCAACATATGAAAGATTTGAAGGAATTTAAATGTTACACAGTGTGTAAAGTGGCCACTTAAACCAGCCATTGACAGTTCATAAGCCCTGAAGTGGCCTAGACCTCGATACTACCTTCTCTTAAATGTTATGTTTATACTATTGCATAACCTTTTCCTACGAACCCGAGACTTTTAAGTATCTGGCATATGGTATAGGGCAAACGCTCTCTCATCCTCAGGTGAGACAGTTGTCCCCTGAAGATGCAGCTTCTTTTGTTGATATAAAGCATCACTTTCGCGTAGAATGTATAGTGTATTTCCTTGGAAATGCTGTGAGTTTTTTTGGAAAACTTTATACCATTAAAACTGCATACGTGTTAAGTGGTTTAGTGGTTAAGACGCTTGAATCACGCACGGGAGGTTTCGCGTGCGATTCCCGATGAGAACACAAAAATTTTAATATGATTTTTCTGGAATTGACCACTGTAATTTGACCTCCTATTTTGTTGTGATGTAAAAAAAATTGTAAATAATCAGGAATACAATAAATAATCATAGTATTAGGTTTATGGTTCCTCGTCTGAAGATTCCGAAGATGATATTCCATTATTAAGTAAAGAATCAGATGAGTGACTCTTTGCCGTAATTATTACGTAATTTTAAAATGACTGTAAAGTAAATTATGTTTTTACATATTCAGTAGCATTCTTACGCATTTTGTTAAAAAGTATGACTTGTTGAAAATAATGCAAAATAAGTTACCAAAACCATGTAACGGGAGTTACTTTAAATTTAATTTTAATTTATTTTCATTATTTTTCTGTGCAGAAAGCGATTTTTTGTCATTGTTGAAATAAACAATAATTCCTTAAAGTTTTCGGTATTTTTTTTTCTTATATGCTCAATTAGAACAGAGTTTTAGCATTATATACCTGGCATAGAACTTCATGTCGCACAATGTAACGTGCGTTATCAAAGCGAAATAAATAAAAAAAATATAAAAAAATCCATTGCAATAGAGTGGAAAAACATTTTTGAGAAGGAAATGTGGAAGCCTAGGCATTTACAGGACTTATGATTTGTCATTGGCTGGTTAAGGTGGCCACTTTACATACTGTGTAACATTGTCCATTCTGCCCATGTTTAAACATCTACATTTCCTTAACTCTTTCGTCTGTTGACTATTGTGAATTAAATGAGCTGAAACCTTTAACATGTGGGTGAGATTCATTCGGCTGAACCAATTCACCTACTAGGCAACGCGTACATCAGAGTAGAAATATTAAAACTGAATATCGTTTTAATAACCTCTTTAAATCCTTTCACTCGATATTTACAGCTAAAAACGTTTCCTTTGTGTATATTCTGTAAATACACAAGTTTTATCTACGATCATTTTCATTGTTTACTGACAGCGATTTTATGGGTTATTAGTCCGAAGGGTGACGATAGCAAACGAAAAAGCCTTAAAACCCATGAAATTACACCAGTACTATACGTGTTCTTTTTCCGCATTAACAAACATTGGTAGGAAGCTCAAGTACAAAGAAATATAATCCTAAATGCTGTCTAAATTCGACAAAAAAAATTTTCATGCGGAAATTACGACATTTTGTTTTATAAACGCGTTAACTAAAAATATTTTTATTCTTAAAATGGTACAAACATAGTTAATGAATGTCCTTATATAAACGTATATCTAGCTATTGTTCAAATATATACTCATTATTATTAAGTTCTTATTAAGTTTTTTTCTTCGTTTCCTCATAAAAGTTTTTTTTTTTTAAAACTAATTTTTATTTATAATCATTGATCAATAAGTCCACTTATATTCACTACACACTCTCGCATGCACACAATACTTACACACCCATACACACCCTCACACCCTAAATATATATACTCACCCTAACGAACATGTACAACAATAATAAAACGGATATACTAAATAAGAGTACGCATTGATTTTATTTATGTTATTTTATTGTGACTATTATTACAATATTTTTTTTAATAAATAAATAATCTAGTAAAATTATATTCGATTGTATAAATTGCATCTATCTTAAATTAAATTTTATTAAAATTAATCTTATATAAATTCTAATAACTGCTTTAATAACATATAATGAGAACTAAATTTTGGTCTATGTATATTTTTTTTCTTTTTATTTTGTGACTATTGGTGTTCACATATAATTGGTGAAAGATGTTTAGTGATATTATTTTTTATTTTATAAATTGTATTTATATTGTGATATCTTTACCTGTTTGTGAACTAAAAAAAATACATAAAATTAACATTTTTAACCAATATACGTACACTTGAAATCTATATTGGAAAATATTGCAGAGAACAAAACATTTTCAATTTAAATTTTTGAGTATAACCAGAAGATTAATTGAGATGGGTTCATGTAAAATCACCTACAGCACAATCACTGAACCACACATCAATCAACTACGACAAATTTTAAACAAATTCACCATATTACAAAAAACAGCTCCAAGAATAATCCCGAGAAAAAATACAAAACGGTAGTCAATGCTCAATGACATAAACATGAAATTTAAAAGAAAAATATGTTAATAATAATTAACCATACATGATCTAAATAAACATATAATTTAACACGTTTCTACCCCTCTAAGACAGCAGACTGCTCGTGTTTCACTTTTTTTTCTATTAAAAAAAAAATAGACGATATGTAATATTTTCTTCGAACTACTATAATATGAACAAATAATATCGGCTCCATTATGTTATTCCTAAGACGCTTGCCCCACGCAAAGGGTTCCGAGTTCGATAGGTACACACACAATGAGATCATAATAATAAATTGTGATTATTTTCACGTCGTATCACGAGTATTCTGTGCCGTAATTCACCACAGCAAATTGACCGTATGACCTGTTGTGGTCCAAAAAAAAACAAAAACTATCTTTAAAATTAAAATAAGATTTGATTAATGGTAATCGTTTCTTTTCTCTCTTGGTTAGGGTTATCATGTGATGATGGGCGTTTGTCGCATTTGACAGGCATTTTCAAATTTCAAACTCAAATTGAGAACAAAGAAGTATCGATTTTAGAAAAAAAAAATATCGAACGGTACTTTAAATCCCCTCAAACTGAGACCCAAGAAAATTTCAAAATTTCTCGAGAAGTTTTTTATTTTGGAAAAAGTTTTTTCATCTGAAAAATATGTAAGAAGTTATCACGTTATTTTGTTTTTACGTGTTGTATTTATTTATAATTCAAATTAAATGAAATATTAATTTGTTCCATATAACTGTTTTTTTCTGGTATCAGTCATTTTAGGCACCCTCTACAGGAATGTTTTAATTTTTTAACGATATGTGTCTTTAACTCCCGATGATATGTGTATCAGTGATAAATTTTATAATCTTTAAACAAACTGTTATAAAACTAATACAAAACTTAATATTTCCTCTTTCCTCTTTTTTCCCTTTTCCCATTGAGTAATAGTTTTGATTTAAGGTAATTTATAAACAAATACGTTTATTTCTATTTTTATATATCTTTAGCTTTTTAATCTTTTTTTCTATTGAATATGTTCGGTAACTTAAATTATAAAAATTAAACTTTTATTTTATTGGTTGGTTGGAAGAAATTGCCATTTGGCAATAAGACGGCCAATGTTCAAATAGCATTATGTACAAACAGTGAAATAAATAAACAAATAAATATTCATAATAAGTTTTCCTTCGTAAATAAATGTTAATAACCATTTTCATGTAATAACTTATCGACTTATCTATGTCTACCGGTTCCGAGATGTACCCGTCTATTCGTAAGGACACTAATTACACTAACAATCGAATCCGGTTGTGATCTCGTGGCTAGTGTTGTAGACTCACGGGTCAGAGGTCCGAGGTTCGAACCCCACTCTACCCCAACTTAATTTCTATTTTCTTGTAGTGAGTTATTTACAACTCGCTGAAAATTGTCACCCAAATAGAAATATTTGGGTAAATTATAAAAACACTAATATATTTTTTTACTAAAAAAAAACATGCAAATCCCACTACACTCTTTCACCAAAATATTTTCTAAAACATATATAACTATCGTGCTAAATTACACATACTATAGAACTCCCAACACCAACATGCTCTGATTAGTCTGATACGTCGGAAAGTGGATGAACACAAACATTTACCAACATTTACATTTTTGTTGAAGCGTTTGACCACAAAGTTAATGGTTTAAAAATTAATAATATGTTTTTTTTTCTAGTGTGGTGATATGCGCGTGGTGGGCGCGGTGAGCGTAGCAGCGCTAGCGCGGTGGGGGGCGGAGGCCGAGGGGCGCGGGGCGGACTACAGCGCCTGCGGACCCCGCCATCCGCAGGCCCCCTTCCCTGAGGACCAGGCCCTCAACAGGAAGGTCGTGCTCTGGTCAGTACTCTCGTGTAACTCTTGTAGGTCCTGTTCCCCGAAGACTAGGCCGTAAACAGGAAGGTCGTCCTCTGGGCAGTACTCCCTTTAACCCAACGCCAAACATTATTTATTTCATATTCACAAAAGACTAGGCCCAAAATAAGGTCATCCTCTGGTCAGTTCGAGTAACCCGACACTATACTAAGAATCGTCCTACCCGAGTACTCTAATTGGCTAATATCCTGATTATCATTAGTCAGTGGCGGTATTTCCATAGAAGCCCATAAGCCGGGCTTGCCTATTAATTTTATTTCAAAATTACCAAATCTGGACCAAACGCTTCAAAATAATTCATTTCGTTGTTTAAATTTCGCGCCAAATGAGAATCAGAGATCTGTTCGACGTTGGTACTGTACGCGTCCCGAGATCCGAACCGTATGAAATCCGTGTGCGCGAACGACACTATGTCTTCTTATCTTGCTCACGCACGTGGGGTTCTTATGGGGCTTATTTCACGGTGCAATTCGCATGTAAACAAACAGTAAACTCATAAAATGTTTGTCTGTATATGTTGAGTTTTATATGGGAATCTGAAGCCAGCTTCTTTAAGGTAAAGTTGGCAGAGAGCGTCTCTTGTATTTCGTATCGAACAAACTTTACGATTGTTAATTATGCTCTTTTTTACGGAATTTGATTATTTTAAACGGTTATTTTTATCTTCATTGATTAAAGACCCGTACTGGTTAAGATTTATGATAATTTACTTCATTTTGTGCAAACGTCATATATAAAAAGAATTCGGAGATGGCCGACGTTTCTTTTCTATTTGCCTATCTACTATCCTTTTCCTTTTCCAATATTCTATATCAATTATAATTTATATTTATCTATCTATGGGTTCCGATGACTATTATTCAACTCTACGCATGCTATATTTTATTAATGTTACTTATTGGTAATGGTTGATATCTGAGGAATTACTTTATATAAAATAATATTGTGTTTTTTTTATTTCGTTTATTTAAACGAACTCAGAAAGATTATCCTATGCATATTTTCATAAAATATTGTTATTCGTCATAATATACCTTTTGGATGCTTTGTAGACTGTACAACTGTAGTGAAGAAAGCATACATCATGTTTTCACACAAGTGAATTCATCATCATTCCTTTTCCGCACCTAATGGTGCATAGAGCACTGCAATCGCAGTATATCTTAATATTTTTTGCTACATGAAGGTAAGATGATCAGTATTACGCTTAAAGTACCAGTCCAGGGACTATGACACATTCTAGTGTAAAAACACCTTTTTAAATAAATATTTCAAATCAACCATGTCGGGAATCGAACCCGAGACCTTTTGCATGGTAGGCAAATGCGCTGACCACTATACTATGAGGCCGTCAGGGAATTACACCACATGTGAATTAAAAATATATATATGGGCTTGCCTTACTCGTAAACCCTAGGCACGCTACTGATCATTAGTATTTTTTTAAATTATTACTTTTTTCACAACATTATTTTGGTACGTGTATTTGCACATACACAAATCTGGATTTTCTCCCAAGGGGGAGTAGGCATATATTTTTATTTATATCCCTACAGAGATGAGGTAGAATTTTTTTTTGCAGAGTCATCCGCAGGACTAGTACTTAATTTAACTCGGAAGAGTCTTAACTACATAAAATAAAGTCATCTGCTAATTAAAATACTTAACTTCAATATCAATACATAGATGGCGCTCCAACTCGCTTGTGGATGGTTTCTCGCTTAGTAACATATATACAAAAATCAAAAATGTTACCTGTGTGGATATTCGCTAATAAGCGGAATGGGGAATGTTGTAGTACCTACTTAAAGTGGCCACTTAACCCAGCCAATGACAGGTCATAAGCCCTGTAAACGCTCGAATATCCATAATCCTGAAATTGAAAAAAAAAAAATCTACCTCATCTCTGTAGGGATATAAATAAAAATATTACTTTTTTATTTATGAATCATATAACACAAAGTATACGAGTATAATACGTTGAAATTACATTCCCAAGAGTTACAAAAACTCAATTCGGTTCATAAATAATATTAACATTTAGAAAATAACACATATTGAGAACAACAAAGAAACAAAGCAAGTTTAGCACCTTTATAACTAAATATACAACAACAATATATACGCCTAAAACCTTGTCTTACACAAACAAAATAAATATATAAAAAAACGCTTTTAAGAATAAAAAAAAGTAGTGAATCTGCTAAAGGAGATAAGGTCATTAACATCACATGCCATGCAGATGATGCTGCCATAGTGATGATGAGAACATATCCATCTCGCCAGTAAACATCTGGATGCCTAAGAAATGTCGTATAGCACAATGAACACATTTATTGGAAACAAAATTTGGACATACAAAACGTGTGTTATACCAAATCATGGTGTATACAACAAAAGCGAGGATAGATAGAGAGAAAATAAAAAATAAGAAAAACCAAGTAGAAAAACCTAATAAAATATATTTTCTATTGAAAACTTAAATGACAAATACCATTCGTATTTTATTGGTTCGTTGGACGAAATTTCCATTTAGTAATAAGCCTGCCAATGTACAATTTGAATATGTACAAACATTTAATAAATAGATACATATTTTGGATCAAATGGCTGCTTGGTATTATTCTTAATTTATCTTTGGCTTTGTACAAGTGGTATGAATTTTTTTATATATTTTTTTTATTTTTTTAAATTTTATTTCTTAAGTTAGCTTATATTAAAACTAATATAAACTATTATGTACATTTACATCATCTATATATATTTACATTTCCTTACAGTAACTTATACATTTATTTTTAAATTCTTTCAGACACTTTTCATTCTTCATACATTCAGGCATCTCATCATACATTTTTAAACCCTTATACATCAAACAGTTTTGCGACTCAGCTCTTTTCAATAATGGTAGTCTTATTTTATCCTTTTGTCTAGTAGCATATTCATGACAATTTTTGTTTAAGACAACTTTATCCTTAAAATATTTTGGTAATTTATCGTGAAAAAATTTATGTATAAATATCAACATATTAAATTTAAGTCTCCTTCTTACAGATAACCATTTTAGTTCATCTCTCATTTTTAAGGGAATTACCCACCTAGGTTTTTTTTAGAGGCTTGTCAGCAGGTGAAAATGAGAGAATTTTGAAGGAATTCATGAAAAATATACCACAACACCCAGGCCGATCGAGATTTTTTCTTTCTTCTTGCAACTAGTGAGAATTGAACCCGCGACGCCAGTTTAACAATTGGCCGTTTAACCAACTGCACCATGGCACCGACTTCACTTATTATCTTGACTAATTAACTTATATGCTTAATTAAAAGGTCACCGACTCATTATACTCGACTCACTAAGTTCCATGACCCATAACATTTTAAACTTTACAGTCTTGGACAGGGATATTGCAAAACATCATCGTATGACATTAACAGCTTTGCTGACAGTTGCGTCGTTAGAGATTTTATGGTGCTTTTAATTTCAGGATAGTACATCATTAGTACCTACGTAGGCAAAATACTATATTTTTGTTTGTGTTTTAGCAAGGTATCTAATAAAAGTATATTTTTCTAGAAAGCAGTGGATGAGCTCATTTAGATTATATACTGACATAAAATTTCAATCCATCGTGTATCACTTATCCCAAACATAAAACTGCTTAAGGTAGTGCAAAGTAGGCGCGTTCCGTCCATAGATACTGTGGATGCGGCGCATCCCTTGATTATTTGAAAATAAGAATTCGTATTTTAATATTAAAAATTATGATTACGTAAAAAAACAACTTTGAAAAAATTCCATAATTATCGCAGAAAATGTTGGAGCGGAAGCAATTTACAATTTTAAACAATATTTTCAGTGTACACACATAAATACGTGTGCGTATTTCCTATATCAACTTACCTTGACCTTGATAGCTAATAGTATTCGTTTGATACGCTGGAATCTGGATACTTCTCTTTATTTTGGGTACAGTCTTATTACAAATGTTGGAATTTCCGCGCACGCGCATTAAAGTTCATAACGTTGTCGTATTATTTAACGAGATTCGCGGAGATAATAGCATACAGTATGTATAAACGGAAGGCGCATGATGTAGGTACAAATGAATGAAAGATTTTTGCAGCTCACCTATTTTTAAAATCACCGCTCGCGACTGCTGCAAAGGTATCGTATTTTATATGTCCCATAAAGGCGAAATCATCCCTAGATTTTTAAATTAACGTTTTTAATAAATACAACTAAAAGTTATCAGGAAAGTGAATTTCAATTGATTTTTTGAGCACTTATGATCGATGCTTTGATCACGTGTGATCTTCGGTGTAATCACATTAATTTACAATATCGTGAATCACAAAGAAAAATATTGGATGTTTTGTACTTGTACAAAATTGTAAACAGACAATTTGACGCAGGTGAATGTTTGCAAAATATTAATTTTAATATATGTACTCGCACTCAATGACATTAATTACCATTTGTTCAAATTACTAGACGAACCTCAAATATTGCATTTTTTGCACTGTAAAACGTGCATTTTATATAATGATGGAGATTTTGAATGCTTTCTATTTAGTGATAATGTTTATAAAATGAGAAGATGTTTTTACGTTCATAATTGAATTTTGATAATAATTTTAGTATTGAAAGTATTTTTTATTTTATTTATTTGTATTTCAAACTTTAAACACTGTTTTTTTAAAATTATCATTAAGTGTGTACCATTATGTCCTTTTTCCAAATTTGTATATCGTGGGTTTACAAGAAAAATCGGTTAAGGTCAGTAAAGCCAGTTTTGCGTAAATAGAATTTTAAAGTTTGGTTGTTCATTAAAAATCAAGTTTTGTTTGTTTTTTTGAAAGTTTATTATTTATTATTCATGAAACATATTTTTATACATTACAGAATTTATATGAAATAAAAAGCAACAGAATTTTAAGAGAAAAAAATAATTAAGTTGGATAGTAAAAATAAAATCCGCATTTAGCTGATTTTCCTTGTGAAGAAATTTGTGCTGGTTGAGTTAGCCGGCAATATTGTCTAACTGAATTTGAGTTGTATCAAATTCAACACTGTTTTCATCTTCAGATAAAGCATATATCACATTAGTGGAAGTGGGAAGACTATTGTACCAATGATGGAATTCTTTGGAAATAACTCCTGTTTTGCATAACTTTAGCAAGTTTTTTTTCGCTGTAGTAAGGTCTCATTAAGGCAGATATTTTTACTTCAATGAAAACAAGCTTAACTCACATAGTAGCTGTTTTTACTTGTAATAAAAACTTTGGATGTGATACTGTTTTAGTAACAAAACCAGACAAAGACACTTAACCGTTTTTCCTTTCAAATTCATTATTAAAAACATAAACTTAAATTGAATTTCATTTAAGTGATTTTCTTTGTAAAGATTTGAGAAGAAATGCTATATGTGCGTTTTTACTCGCTCTACAGTTCTTTGAAACTCAGTTAATGGCGTTAATATCATTTAACACAAATTGATGGTATTCATAACTCAAATATGCTAAAAACGCAATTACCAGGTTTACTTGTATACCCACAATATGATATGATTATAATTAAAACCCTTAAATGTCACAAAACATTTTTTTTTATGGGAGTGCTTAAACTGAATATCACGCTTTTACTATTGTTTTAATGTCTTTTAATACAATAAAATCATAGATATACTTAAAATGTATCGTAATGAAATTGAAAATATTATAAATATTATACGAGTATATGTATTAAAATATTAATGTGATTCCAAACGAATTTATAAAACTAATTTTTCTTAGAATGCGCTTTTATCATTTAATATTGAAAAATTACATTTTTACGATTATTTTCAATGGAAATTTTACAAAACTTGGTTTGCGGAAACTTTACAATACATTGATTGTAACAATACCATGACAATATATTTGAGGTCCTTTTCACAAAATGGTGTACAAAACAAAACATAAAATAAGTTATTTAAGTTTTCGCAAACCATGTGACCCTCTCCTAGAATTTTACAAATAAAATTACAACTTCATTATTTTGTATGTTAACTTTAGTTAAACAAACATATTTTTTCATGATTGGATTTTTTATTAAATTATTTTTTTGTGTCATAGGCACGGAGATATCTCCCTCCTGGAAGTGGATGCTATTACTAACACTACCAACGAGTCTCTGGATGAGCAGAATATTGTTAGCGAGAGAATTTTCGCAAGAGCTGGTTCTGGATTGAAAGAAGAAATTCACCTTGATGTTAAAGGTACAATTTATTTTTTTGAATTGTTAGTATAATTTACATTTGAAGCTCTATATTGTGGCTATTGATTATTTATTTATTAAAAACTTCAAGTACAAGGAATAAGTACTCTGGCTGACTTGTTGATAAGAGCAATATCTTCCAGTAAACCAAAAACAGACTGGTCAAAAGAAGAGTTGGTCGAAATATTGTACTAAAAAACCAGAAATGTGTATCGTATGTGTATGAGTGTTTGCACATGTGCGACACTGCGACAGTGACTAGTGACTACTCAAAATCTACGAAAGCTACCCTTCGGATATTTTTTATCTGTTATGTTATCCATAGTGTTGAAACGGTGCTTTATCTGTTAAGTTTTTTATTGTTTACTTTTTAGTATGACACTTAAAAAAATTACTATCATGCTCAATGTTTATTTTTCTAAATTTATTGTACAATTATTGGTATAAATTTAAGTTGCTAGAATTTCACTCGTCCATGCACTTTGTAGCTGCAAGACGATTAGTAATCTAGCTTCAATAGATAAATGTTATCAACTATTAAATTTCCAAATTTAGTAAATGGGGTCTAAAATTCCAATCGTCAATGCGCTCAGTAGATGCAAGACTTATTAGAATCTAACTTCTATTTTTTTAAATTGTTTTTTTATTTATTTTTTTAAAATATCACTAAAACTCTCAACTTCATTGTCAAATAAAAGTAATAAAAATGTAAATAGGGGCTAGATTTCTTATTGTCCGTGCCCTCTGTAACTGCAAGACGTGCTGTAATCTAGCTCCTATCTATCATAATTGGAGACGAGGAACTTTAATCCCAACCGTCAATGCGCTCTGTAGCTGCAAGACGTGCCGGGATATTTATTTTTTGTACAGCACCCTTGAGGTGATTTTCACAAAAACGGCTCTATATAAATTATCCAAATATAAATATATATATATTTATATAAAAGATACATACAAAAAATAAACATCACCTAATTAATTAAAACAGCTGTTTTTTAATTGGGAGATAAGGCTTGCACATATTAACTTTTTTTTAAAGCACATTATGTTACACGTATTACATTATGAGGAATGTGGAATCAGATAATTGGTTTGGAAGGAGGCAGAAAGAGGAACCGAGGAATGAAAAAGGGATAAAAATATATATTTAAAAAATAAAACAGTAAAAATTCAGGGAGTTCGGGGTTCTGAGGATAAAAATATAATAATATTTCAGGCGTTTCTTGAAGGTAGATATTATAATAATGATTATAAAACATCATCATCATCATTATTCCCTTTCCGCACATAATGGTGCGTAGGGCACTGCATCGGTACACCAATCGCAGTGTATCTTAATCATTTTTGTTTCATGAAGGTAAGATGATCAGCCTTATGATTCAGGTACCAGTCCGGGGACTGTTTAATATTCTAGTGTAAGAACACATTTTTGAATAAATATTTCATGTCAACCATGTCGGACTAACCATCAACCCCGAGACCTCTTGGTATGGTAGGCAAACGCGCTGAAAACTACACCACGAGGCAGGCAGAAAATTATAAAACATCTTTGTTTTAAACCACTTATTTTTTATAATGTTCATAGCTGTTTTTATTATTTTAAAGTTACAATAAAAGAATTATTAATGTTGTTTTTTAGATAAATAATATTACTTTGAACAACTTTTTATTGACACACCCGACTAGTTTTGACTACACGTTGTCTTCTTCAAGGTTATATAATAAATATAACAGTGATTCTTGTGGATGTTCGTGCTATAAATTATTATCCAAAATGATACTTAGGTATCTAAATAATATTTTTTCTGAATTTTCAAACTATATTATAGCAAAAAATAATAATAATTTTAACAAAAACACTTGATTAAAAGTTCTTAGTATTGAAAATAAAATATTAAAATTAGGCGACTTTTGATTTAAAAAAGCTATAAATAATAATTATAAAAAAATACTAAATTATCCAATTTTCTTTTTGCTCCTATCTAGTTTAAAATATATATTCCCTTCACTCTACACCTCCCTTCTTTACGAAAACCAACATGACAAAAATATTTACCTATTAGCTCCATAGAACAATATTCATTAGTAAATTATTTGATAAATATGCTTGTGTAGCTTTAAAACCGTCAGTAAAAAAAATAAGTGGACGAAAACAAAGTTGTTTTATTTTTTAAGTCTTTATTCAATAAAATATACATATTATTACAATATTAATACATTATAAAGAAAACAAAGTATTAAGATATATTTTGTCCCGATAAACTATTCAATAATAGTTTGTCATCGGGTGCTCAGACATTAGTTTTAATTAATAATCAAATAAGAAAATAAAGAAATAAAGAAGAGAAATAAAGAAGAGTACAAACGTAATACTGTATACGTATAAAATAATAAACATAAAAAATAGTTTAAAGATTTTTTTTTTAAGTTTTAGAAAATAGAGTAAAATAATACCATTAAAATTAAAGAATAGTAATTTACTTAAATATATTTAAAATATTAGAAAAAAAAATAATAGACACATATATAAATAGTGTGTGCTCATAAATGTAATCAAAACAAGATAAAAAATAATTTAAACAAAGTAAAGTAAATCGAGAATTTCAATTCATATCTACAGAAAAAAAAATTATGAGAAAATTTAAAGTACATATTAAAATTAAGATCTAAAAAATGTAAATGAAATAAGAAAGTAAGAAAGTAATAAAAGAAAAGAAAAGAAAAGGTTAACCCAAGAAAATAACAAAAATGTATTCAATGAGGGATAAAAAAAAAAAATAATAATAATAATTTATCAAAAATAATAATTAAAAGTAAAAATTTATATCTACCCATCTAATATTAAAATTGTTACTAAAAAATGTTTGATTTTATTTACAAGCACTTACTAAAAATATGGCTATGAAATGAGATTGGTACCTACGCAAATTTTGACTAATCCGACTTAACATATTTTTTTTGTTTGAGTTTAAGTAGAAAATCAATAAATTCAAATTGTTTGTATTAATAAAATTGAAATAACAGTTGTCAATCATACGACAAATAAAATATATGGACAAACCTCACGTACATTAAGTAGGTACTGAAAAAATATTATCTACGGGTGATCAAAAATTAAAATAATAATCTACTTAAAAATTTGTCAAACACGAATTTAACCCCTGATTAATATATTTTCTTATGCGTACATATTATGATATTTAACTCTTGACATTGAATCTGGTGTTCGTCCCGTGACTAGTGTCGCACATTCACGAATCAAAGGTCCGAGATTCGAATTCCACTCTACCCCAACTTAATTTCCATTTTCTAATAGTAAGTTATTTACAACTCGTTGAAAATGGCCACCAAAATTGAAATATTTGGGTAAATTATAAAAACGCTAATATTAATAATATTTTTTTTTTTATTTTTTTAATTTGATAATTTTTCTAAAGTTTTATTGTGCACGCGGAAACATTGATTGACACAACAGAGTAGATAAGTAAAGGGTCATTTATATAAGAGTAATTATATTAATGAACTTTGAACATTAGATATAAAACAAATTTTATTTTACATAAAACTAATATTTTTATGTCATGTTAAATAATATTCGATGTTTTAAAGATAATGTCGGTCAAATGTCCACCACGGCGTAATTTAATCCGAGGTCCAATTTTCATTAGTTCTCTGATTAGATGAGCAAAGTACGGTAAAAAAATTTACTACTAACGAGATGTCCATTTTGTTTTCTTTGACAATCTAACAGATGGAAAAATATTTAAATTTTTATGTGATACATATGCTACTTTCATATGCATTTGCTAATTACACATGAAATATGATACCACCATTTCTTCAAGATACCAGCAGTATTTCTACACCTTAAAACGACAACACGGCATATTTGAATTCAAATCGGGAGTTTCGTACTGAGCGATGCCTACAAAGAAACTAATGGGTCAAAACGTAAAGCTACTATTTTAAGAGTAGTTTAGTCGCCTTTATTTTTTTGCGCGTATGCGGTTTCTTGACTATTCTTGATTCTATGGTTTCAAATATATAACTGATATAATATTTCGAATGTTCTTCATAAGGCATTGTATGAACATTGTAGATACATTATAAATTATGTTTGTAGGTACATATATTATAATATTTCAATGTTTATGTAGGTTTATATTTAATTTCAATGTTTGTATAAATGGTCATTAAATACAGAAGTGGATGCATTTATTTAAGAATTGAATATTTCGGAAAAGACTCAAAACCCACCTGTTCTTCAAATTATTTGAATAAACCTGTAACTTGGGTCTAAAAGGCCCAATGCCTTACTCTAACTGTCTTTTATAACGTTGCAAAATAATTTTAAAACTATTTTGCAACGTTATAAAAACAGTTTAATGTGTTTAAAACTAGTATCAATAAAAAAAAACTTGACATGTTGTGCGTGCGTATATAAATTTGTTAAATACCTATATTTTTTATTGACATAAACCCTCTACAAAACTTTGGAAAAAATAATAATCTGACATTGGCCTTTTTACACCCAATGCACATAAATATGAATGTAGCATGTGATGACAAAATAAATTGTTTTACTTTAATTGTACGTCAAATTAAAATCCGTGTTCATAGAATCACTTTGTAAAATGCCCTTGAGCCCATTACGAAAATGGCGCTACGTAAGTTATCTGTAATGTTTTCTTGCGGTGCCTTGTCAGGTCCCCCGACGTTGGCGATCACTACAGCGAAAGCATCTCGGTCCTGCGCTAGTCCGAAGCCAAGACAACAGCTTGTTGGATGTATTCGCCATAGTGATTCCTGGGTAAAGATGACCAGAGTGGTTTCTCGTTGCCTTCTCTGGTGTATTATTTTGTCGGGGTTACCTTCCCTTAGCTGGGTGGATCTGGTTTGGAGGCGCCAGAAACTCGCCTATCGTCCTCTCGTTATCTGCTGTGATCACACCGTTATGAGTGTGATCATATTGACGGGGTTCGCGACGTGGACGCTAACGAGTAGGACTAGTCAGTAGTGTTGCCGGTGGAATGCAACCGGGCGTTTGCGGCGTTTTATAGAATCACACCCTCCAGCAAGATGTGACTCACTGCGACCCTTTTGACAGCTTGAATCCCACCTGAAATAATAATAATATGAACAGGCCTACCAAGACTTCCATGTTCCCATCTCAAAAATATATTTTGAGTATTTCTGTCAAATATAATAATAGGTATGTAATAGTACTGATATGGTTTTGTATTTTTTCAGAGTGCCGCACAGGAGACGTTAAAGTGACATCCGGTCACAACTTACCAGCTCGTTTTATCATACACACAGTAGGTCCTCAGTACTCTGCCAAGTATCATACAGCTGCCGAGAATACATTGCATTTGTGCTATAGGTAAATATTTTAGTGTACCTATTTATCACATAAGCAAAGTATTTTGTTCTAAAACTTTCATTCGTACTAGAAGTGGCCGCTTAAAAATTCAAATATCATACTATAGCTAAGTAGCTATTATAGCACCCTATACGTAATGTAAAGTAAGTACTTTACATTACGTGTAGGGTGAGGAGGGGTAATAATGAGACGAAATATCATTCAATACCTACTTACTTTAGATTACGTGTAGGGTCAGAAGGGGTAATTATGTCTTATTTTTACCAACAAAATGGGGCAAAAAAAGACACCGGAGTGCAAAAACATGACAACTGTGGCAGTAGTGCTGTGCTATACGCACGAGAAAAAGGATTATAAGGCTATAATATGAGAGAGTTTGGGTTGAATTTGCAATTAAATTTAATAATACTTCTTCAACTACGGGGGTTTAAACAATTTTTGAGTTAATATATTTGTACCTCAGAGGCAGACGAATGTAAATCCAAACGCCAAATGTTCCACATAAGCCTAAATAATCTACTGTCTCTAAGTGATTTTTAATATTTATTACCATAAATTTATATTTTCAGCATCTTAATAGATTGGTTCTTTCATTTTAAGACTTATATTTCTTCAAAATCAGTGGACATGATCATAAACAGGATACGAAAATCAAAATTTCATTTCCTCAAATTCTAGATTAGCATCCGTCTGCGTCTGAGGTACAGATATTATCTAATGTGCCTGAATTTTAACCTTTTTTCAATATGAAGATGAGAAAACCTAATAGTTTTTATAAAAATTAAGTATTTTATTTATTTTTAAAATGCAAAACACAAAGAAAAATTATAAAGTAAACGTTAAATCACCGTACCAACTTATTGGTTATTTTAAATACAAAATATAAGACAGCAGAAAGTATCACAGGTAACACGCGAGTAACAAAAAAATGAAAAGTGTTATGATTTTCATGTTCATAAATATCTTTTATCGGTACATTTAATTTCTTCTGCTAGCAATGCAAATCCCTTTTTAGCCATAATCTTATTTTTTATGAAAGGTCTGCTTCTTGTTTGCCGTTTAATGTAATTTTTCTTCCTTGTTTAGACAGAGGTTTACCAGAAAATCGCCTATTTAAGAGTAATTTATCAACTTTAAATCATTCAGCTGCTTTACGAAGTGACATTTCTCCAGTTCTGACGAGCCGCATGGCTGAACAAAGATAATTTCCAAAAAATTGTTTAAGTTTTTAAATGTACTTTTGTGGCAATCAGGAGTTGAGATTGGGCCTGGTAGTCTCGTTTTTACCCGCACATTGTCTTGTAATTACCCTGTACGGCGTCTCAATTTTACCCCACACAAAAAAAACACGCTCTTTCCGGTCAAAGCTTAAAGCAACACTGATTTATGTTTGTGTGGCTAGACAAAAAGTCTGCTAGCGTCGATCGACACTGCAAGCAGCGACATGCGGTTTGCAAAGTAACAAAAGTTTGTTCGACAAGTTTGGAAGATTTTGTGAGAAAATTTTGGGTATCTTTTTACATATTTTTTAAAAAGCATTTATGGTAAAAAAATTAATGAGGGTACTTACTACTTAATATGTCAATATAACTTGTATTTTTTTGTTATTGTTTTGAAGTAATTATGTATTAGCAACAATGCTGTCTTTTATTTACCTGACGTTTCACTGTCTCATTTATACCCTACCTGACCCTATGGATAATATTATTGAAAACTTGTCTCTCTTTCGTGTAGGTTTATAAGTAAATATGAACGCACGAGCTTAAGAAAATGTTGTATTTAAATGCAAAAGTCAATTGTGTTCATGGCACTCATTTATTTCATATATCCTTGAAATTAATTCAACAAATTAAAATAAAATAAGCCTGAATACCAAAATATTTAGTATCAAAATTTGACTAGTAGCGTCATCTATCTTACAATCGTAACGTAACGTAACTACAATCTTATTTAAAATGGTTCGAAAATTGGATAAAATGGTAACTCAATTTGTCAATTTAGTTGCGTTTTTTTCCGCTAGGGCGTGTTGGTCGTCTTTAATATGATTAATATTGTTATTTTTTACAACATAATACACAATATATACGTAGCATATTTTTTGCTTATTTTATTTATTTAGTTCTATGATTACTCATGGTCTTATAATAATATTTGCAACTCAATTAATTGTACATTTATCCTAACACTATTGTGTGTAGGTGTAGTAAGTACCTACGCTTATTGCCCTAATTTATAATATTTGCGCTGTTGTTTTATATGAACGTATGTATAATCACTCCTTCATTTACATTTAAGCTATTTTTTTACATTTTATTTCTAAAATATTATCACGTTTCTTATTTCAATGTTTTCCGGCATTTCGAAACAACTTACGTGAGGCAGTTCTGGGACATTGCTTTTGATACCTTGCCAGTTTTATGTTTTACGTCCACTTCTTGCATAGTTATAAAAAAAAATACATTATCTCACTCCATTCTTTCAGTTTTGATAATTTGGTTAATTATGTAAAATTTAATATATTTCTGTTACATCTGTACATTATGTCGTACATTTTTTAAATTTTTATTATTCAGATAATAAATAAATATACAATATTACTACTAAATACAATTTTTTACATTAATTGAATACATATATTTACATTAACGTTTCCCATTATGTAAAATAAATAAACAATTCTTGTGTACATAATAGGGAGTGACGTCTTAAGATAGTTTATTTTATTTTAACTATTACAATTTTTAGGATAACATACATATAAATTACAAAAAATACATACGTTCTTAATCAGTGCTACATAAAGAAGAATTATAAACTTCTCTCTTAAATATATTGTATTCCTGACTGTACTTTTTATTATCTTTGTTCATTTCGTTAAAGAAAAATTTTCCTCTGTAAGTATAATAATGTTGTGCTGTAGTTGTTTTTAACCTGTTCTAGGTCGCGTACTTACGTTTTGCTACCTAGAAATACTACTATTCATTTTGTCATTATGTATTTGAAGCAAACAATTATTTTTATATTAGAATTTTATAACTAAAACCTTATTTTTTTTAAATAATTAAACAGTGGAAAAGTAGACGGTTTTTTCAAAATAACTTTTATATTTAATTTTTGTATTTTATCGACCGGTAAAATGTTTGTTTTGAAAGCACCACCCCATCCGATTATTCCGTACTGTAATATGGATTGGGCTAATGCAAAGTAAATTGATTGTAAATTTTTGGTGGTTAATATATTCCTTAATCTAATAAATACAAATATATGTTTTCTCATTCTATTTACAACAGGTATTATTTATTTGCTCCTTCTATTTAATATTTTTATCAATAATAATAATGCCTAAATATGTTTTGCTTATTTTTTCAATGATTTTTTTTTTTTTTTTTTTTTTTTTTTCCCTCTTGTTCCCGTTATTCATTGCTTTGCTTATGCATACAAAGCTTTTTTCCTGGTGTGTATATTTTGCACAATAGTTATTTTTCACGGGCCTGAGTCGATTCCCTCATTCATTTTTTTCATTTTTGTAACTATGGCCTTTAGAAAGTCAATGTATTTTTCGGAAGTAGCTTCATTTTTTATAACTTCCTCTGGGTTTTCAAAAATTTGTCTGAATTGTGCGCACATTTGTTTGCAGTTTAACCTCTCGGCATCAAACATAGGACAATCTAGTAATATATGTAGGACGTCCTGAGAGCTGAGTCCATCGCAAGGGCAGCAATCGTTATCTCTTTTTTTAAATCTATGAAGATACTTTCGAAAAGCACCATGACCTGAAAGCATTTGAGTCAGCTCGTTTTTCAATGATTTGAAGGCAATTATCAATATGACATACATTATTTTTTTAGTTCTATGTTTACCTACTGCTACAAAATATTTTTTTTCTTAGCAACAAAATGTGCCCCTTGATTTCATATTTCTTAACATAAATTTCATAGAAAACAAAAGCATCTATTTATCCTTAAAGTAAAGGGTTTAGTCATGTTGGGGATTGTACTTATAAATCAATGTAAAATATGTTTTTGTAGAAACATTCTCTTCAAAGCGAGGGAACTTGGAATTCACTCTTTGGCCATCTGTCTGGTTCATTCTGTACGAAGAAATTATCCATCGGATCTAGGAGTTCACATTGCTTTGCGTAAGTTTCCCTTTTTTTAAAATTTATATATAATGATGAATATTTCTTTCTAGGTGTTTTAATTGCCAGTTTTATTTATATGATTTGAAGAATCATAAGAACTAGGAACAAAAAATATTATTTTATAAAAATGTTTTTATTATTTTAGTAATTATTTATGAATGATTTTGGCCATTATCTGTTGACAATTATTTTTATGTTTAACTTATTCATTTTTATATTATTTCTAGCAAATTGGAACATTGTTAAAAAAACAACGCCTGGGCCCCGATTATAATGGAAAGTTAACAGAGTTATCTTCGATTGTCTATAAAGATACTTTTATTTTTTTCTATGATATATTTTGTGGCCCTTTTATAATAAGAAGTACTTTTACGTTTTTTAATAATTTTTTTTTCCTTTTTTAATTACTATAAAATAAAAAGGTACCTTATAATCTTTTACAGAATATTTTCTTTTCTGTTTCTTATATTACACAAAAATATTATACCTGTCTATATTATATGAGCAAAAATTCATTTACATTTCTTGTATACCCACAAACAGGCCATGCCTTTGTGGGATTTTTTGTTTACTATTTTTACTGTTAATATGTATTTCATCAATATATATTTCATTGCTATGTAATTATACTTTATTTTTTTAATCCTCTGTTTTACTTCTTATGTAGATTGTAAAAAAACAACAAAAAAAATAATAATAAAAAAGAAACACGATATTTTTGTACGAAAATGAGTATATTTGCATGAACATTTAAAGTATCTTCATCGGTAATTGAAAATATTTAGAAGAAAAAAATTAATCCATATTCTGCTTTTCATACAGAAAACTTAATTTTACTTTGTAGATAAAATTTAAGACAAATATTAACTTCCCATTGGGGAGGCATTATAACGAGGCTTTCACAAGCATCAAAATCAGACGTGTAGACATTTTTTGAACCGTAATATAGGAACAAAAGAGTTTAATGGGATGCCAAAAAGCTAGAATTGTCTCTCTAAATGAATAAAATTGTATTAACTTATGTTATACTATTGTTAAAATTAATTTGGTATTATTTTTTATATACGAAAACAATGCAACACATTGCAACGCAACAACGCAACAACGCAACAACGCAACACAACAATACAACACAACAAAACACAACAAAACGCAACAAAACACCACACAACAACACACAAAACGACAAAATACAGCATAACGATACAGTACATGCAAAGTAATTATTTAAATATCATTGCATTGATTTTCGTCCCCAGTTGCACCACATAAATTCATTTGTATTTAACTGATATCATCATTTAATTAATCTTTTTGTTGGTTACCTGAACATGGTAATTGAATAACCCTTCATTAAATTTCAGGTACGATCCGGCGTTTCCTCGAGCGGTACGGGTCCCAGCTTCACACCGTAGTCCTCGTGGCCCCAGTGCGCTGCGAGCTGTCCCTTCTAGAGGCGCTCGCCCCCCTGTACCTGCCGCGGGGGCCCCTCGAGGAGGCCGGAGCCCGCTGGAGGTTGCCCCCCGACACAGGGGGCGCTCTGGGCGAGCCTGTCCTGCCCGACAGGCAGATAAGAATCATCGATAACCCACAACATACAGTCATGGACGGTGAGAAAAAATAATGATTATTCTTTAACATAGAGAAATCTGTTATTATCCATCATTTTGCCGGACACGGAATAAAAATTTGTCATTCAACATAAATTTTAACCGCCTCGTGTTCCAGTGGTTGATGCGTTTGCTCTCCAAGCAAGCCATCATTGATATCTGCACCTTAAAGGATAAATTACGGGAGCCACTTTGAATAAAATTTTGACTGTGCAATTTCCAAAACCACATAACTTTCGAACCAATTGAAATCATTTCAATCTATAAAAAAAATTCAGAGTAAAATAAGTTTTTTTTTAAATAATAATAATGGATACATATCAAAATAGCGTATCTGAGACTACATAATATTTGTTTTTTACATTAAAACAATGTGGAGTTTAGATTTTTATTTCATCTCAAAAAAGCCTTTTAATGACAAAACTGGACTTCGGTGTTTTATTTACGTATAAAATACATACCTTGTTGCGATAATTTCCGCATTTTTGACTTCAAAACAGCAAATAGTGGACTATCGTGTTTTATCCTCTAAGGTACAAAATATGTAAATATCATATTTTTTAAACAGTTTTAAATCAATAGGGGTCTATTAAATACTGTGGGGTAAAAATATTTTTTTTGTATATATTAGTAGCACAAAAAATATTTTTTAATTTATAATTTTAAGTTTCCGCAAAAACTGTTCATTACATTGGCCACGCCCCTAATACGTCCCGATTCGGTTAACTTTTGAACTTTGTTACCGTTTAAAATTAAATAAAACATCGTCACGAATCTTGACGTCACAATATTTATCAATGCCAAACATCTCACATTTTTGTGAAAAAAAAAAATTTAACAATTTTATTTTTAAAATTATGCATGAAAACATTTCTCCACAAAATCCATTTTGAGTTTGAAAATATATATATTTTTTTTTAAATACATTTAACGTGTTTTAATTGGTATTCGTAGTATGTGATATTTTCACATCTAAAATATACATGTCATATTGTTGAAGTTGTTACGTTACGATCAATAATTCTATGTATTGTAATATAACAGCTAAATTAAATAACACCAGCTTGATTTTCTATCCTATACTAATCTTATCTGATTGAGATATTATGGTTAACACTCTTGACACAGTGATTAATACCATGTTTGGATTATTCAGTTAAGGTTTAGTGCAATGACGTTTTGCTTCTCAGTTCTGTTGGTGAAGTGATATGATGAATACCATAATTCCCATAAGTAAGTTTAAAAATCATTTTATTTTATTTCCCCTAATTGATTTTAATTTGCAAGTCTATAATATAAACAAGTGTTGCCCTTAAGAAGATATACAGCGAAGAGTTTTTTTCTATCCCTTCGACGACTGACAACTGTACGTTGGACTAACTATGCCTAAGTAAAATCGACAAAATCCAGTTCTCGTATTCCCGTTTTCCTTATCCAAAACTAAACCTGTTTTGTTTTGTTTTTTTAAGAAACAATATCAGAAAAAAAATCTGTGTCGGCAAGTTTTGATTTTAAAAAAAATATTTATCGTATTTATAAGTTGGGCTAAAAAGTTCATAGGCTTACATAGTAAAACACACTTTTTTGGTAAAATTCGAAATCATCATTCAATATAGTTGCCTTCGAGGGCGATACAACGGTTATAGCGGTCATACAATTTTTCGATGGCATTTTTTTAAAACGATTTCATTTAGCCATAAAATAAGCTTCAGTTTCGGCGATTACATCTTCACCAGTGCTAAATTTCTTCCTGGCGAGCATTTTTTAGAGGTCTGCAAACAAAAAGACAAGTTCAGGCGTTGCCTAGTATGTAGGTGAAATAATTCAATTAGATGAATCTCACCCGCATAAATAAAGCTTTCAGCTCTTTAACTTCA
The DNA here is from genome assembly GCF_059751315.1 of Micrasema longulum. Classification (NCBI taxonomy): domain Eukaryota; kingdom Metazoa; phylum Arthropoda; class Insecta; order Trichoptera; family Brachycentridae; genus Micrasema; species Micrasema longulum. Next base: position 438,421 of record NW_028278121.1, read on the forward strand.
CAAACATCAAAATATAAAAGAATTGAAGGAATATACATGTTCAAATATGGGCAGAATGCTGAATGTTACACAGTGTGTAAAGTGGCCACTTTAAACAGCCATTGACAGGTCATAAGCCCTGTAGATGCCTAGACTTGTATATTACCTTCTCTTAAATGTTCTTCATCTCTGTTGTAATATGGTTATATAAACAAACCTCACGTACATTAAGTAGGTACTGAAAAAATATTATCTACAGGTGATCGAAAATTAAAATAATAATCTACTTTAAAATTTGTCAATCACGAATTTAACCCCTGATCTGATAGCACCAATAGGTTCTGTATTTTTTCTCCCTAGGGAGTTGAATCCAGTCCTTGTCTACAAAAATTTGGACAAACTCAAAATATTAATGCTGAGAAGTTCCTGATTAGCCCACATTAATATATCCCTCCTGATCCCAATAGTTTAGACAAATTTTAAGATATTTAATAGCAGAAAAATCCACTTTTTGAGATATAAACCTTGTATATCATAAGCAAGGTAAATAATAAAGCAACTCCCATATAAAAAAAAAAAAAAAAAAAAAAAAACTCAAAATATTGTTGATATAATATTTAGTTGTAAAACCAATCATTTATGTTATTTCAAGGTGAAAAAAGATTTTTGGCGTTTATTCATCAGTGAAGCCATATATGAAGCAAAAATAATAGTCGCGTGCAAAAAAAAATCCCCAAACTAACCACTCTCTAGGTCTAGGGGGTAGAAAAGATTCAGAATAGCAGAGGCCTACTAACAGCGGTAAATTGCAGCACAGAACACCTGGTCTTGAGAAAAATCAAAATTCAAAATCCAAGATATAAATAATTTAAATACTTTAAATGCATTAAAACCACATAAAACTAATTAAATTTTCAGTGTAACTCAATGCAAGCTTTAGGAATATTTCGAAACGATAGAATTGCCTGTCTCTATACAAAAGTATATGGGAGTCGACAATATTTTGAGTCTATCCAAATGTTAGTACACAAGAACTGGATTTAACCCCTTTTGGTTAGACTCAAAATATGATTATTAAAGCAGTTGGTACAAAAAGAAGTATTAAAATTGAAAAATATGTTTAGGCATTGCCAAGTATGCTGGTGACATAATTCGGTCAGAATGTCACCCGCATCAATTAAAATTTTAGCTCTTTAACTAAACGAAGGAATGGAAATGTTCAAACATAGGCAGAATAACGAATGTTACAGTGTGTAAATTGGCCGCTAAAACCAGCCAATGAAAATTCATAATCTCTGTAAATGCCTAGACTTTGATATTTCCTTCTATAAAATGTTTTTTATCTCTTTATAATATATAAATAAAATAATATAAAATGTAATTCATAATATAAATAATAAAGATACACATAAATTAAATATAAATATAAATATTCAGTGTTTCAACTTTCAGGACATTTTGTTAATTATTTCTGTATTAGTCTTTTTTGTATATTCTTACATGTAAAAATATTAACAAAAGTATATTGTTAAGTGTCTTCGGCACGGGTAACCCCAGTAAGGTCACATTATTGTTATTATTAATATTTTTTTATAAAAGAAGAATAAATAATTAATAAATAAACATTCATATTTTAATTTGAAGTCGGGTTGTGGTCCCGTGGCTAGTGTCTCGGACTCACAGACCAAAGGTCCGTGGTTCGAATCCCACTCTACCCCAACTTGATTCCATTTTCTAATAGTGAGTTATTTACAACTCGTTGAGAATGGCCCTCAAAATTAAATATTTGGGTAAATCATAAGAACGCAAATATTTCTTTTTTTAAAAAAAAAAAAAAAAAAAATTAGAGTATTCACGCAAGGCGTTTTATATAAACGGAACCAATATATTAATGTAGATGTCAGTTTGAAGAAATACTTTGAGCTGGACGCACGTTGGTTAGTTAGAATTGATCAATATAAGACGGGATGTGGAACTGTAAATAAAGGGTTTACCAATAAGAACGAAATGTTTTAAAATTTAAATAAAACACAGTAAATTTGATCAAAAAAATTGCGGAATGGTTTTATTAGACGGTACGTGTTATGCCATTTATATTAAAACAAAATATCGTTTAAATGACGACCACGGCTTTTGTTGCACTGATTGATCCAGTGATGCCGATTTTTGATGACTCTGTGCTGCATTTTGGATAGTATGGAGGCTATGATGCAGCGAATGTTGGCCTCGAGCTCATCAAGAGTCCTAGGTTTGTTGGTGTAACTTGTGATTTAAGATGGCGCCACAGAAAAAAATCGTATCAATGGCTTACTATTGTGTAGATTAAATTCAGTCTCCAACTTTGGAATTGTGCCACGAATAGCGAGCTCAGATCAAACATAATGACGACCATATTTTGTACGAAATGCTCTTTGAGTAGCACCGAAACTTCTCGAATTTTGATAGAATATTTGAACAAACAAACACTGGGGCTAAGTAAAACGATCCATAATGAAATAGCAAACTTTACTCATGACAACTAACAGCAGAAGATGTCAAATTTTGACATTTAAATATGGCTGCCATGAGCTATAAAAATCCTATCACCCCTATAGGTAAACCCAGTACATAAACTACATAGCGTCGGCGGCCCGCTAGTTTGTGTCTTGGGCCTTAAGAAGCAACGCAAACATCATAGCTCGTTTTGTTTATTACCATCCGCGTCTAATTAATTTCATTTTCCGTTCAATATCGCGTGATTATTTGTATGCAAATATTCACTCCCGTGTATTAATCATCCATTCATACCGCACCAACTGCTTAATGGTCTTCTCTCCTCGCCTCTATTTACTGAAGATCAATGGAATATACAGGCAGTTCTGTTTTGAATGACAATATACAAGTAATTAAATTAAATATTATCTTAAAAATGCAAACGTATTTCGACCGTGCATAATTTTACAACCAGAAGTTTTTTTTTGATTCGGCAGTCCCTACGTATGCTATCGAATCTGCATTTTGCGAGGAAAGCAAAATCAATGCTTGAAATATCTTTAATACTGTAAAATTGCCAAATGTGTGTCTATTTAAATACAATAGACACATGTTTAACAATTCTACATTATTAAAAAAACATCAAGGTTTATTTTGCTCATAAAATTGTTAAATTTAATCTGTGACTACTATTAAGTTTATTCGTTCGTGATTTCTTTAACCTAGCTAAAGAATAACACAAGTCAACGGTCCCTACGTATACTGTCGAATGTGCATTTTTGTGACACATACATGGCAATTTTACAACACTAAAAAAATATCAAGCTTTGTTTTTGCTCTCCTGTTAACCTCGCAAAATGCACATTCGACAGTATACGTAGGAACCGTCGACTTGTGTATTTTCTTGGCTGGGTTAAAGAAATCACGAACGAATAAACTTAGTTAAAGTAACTGATTAAATTTAACAATTTTATTTCAATCTGAATATCATCCAAATGATAACTTTACTTTACAAAAGTCAACAGATGGAAGAGTTGAGGAAATGTGAGCATTGAGATAAGTCTGCTAAGTAGTGTAGTGGTTGCCGTCTTTGCTTACCATTCTTGAGGTCCTGAGTTCGATTCCTAGCAGAGTGAAGAGAAATTATCGATTTAAAGGTTGAAACTGCAATATTCCATTGTTTTTTGACTGGCACTTAAAGCATAGGACTGATTGCCTTAAGTTTATAGAATTCATAGCCCATGATCAATGACACACACGTACTAAATAATTTTAGCTGAAATATAGAGTCATGAATCAAAAAAACAAATCAGCGTTTTCTATTAAATTGAATTCAATACATTCTATGAAACACGAGATCAACGTCTTTCAGTATATCAGCGTCGTCCCTACCATGGAGATATGAAGAACAAAAGAACGTGGCCTGTAAAGAGACCACAGGGGCAGTCAACGCACAGTCAAGTTCAGTTCAGTAAAAGTCAGTCAGTCAGCATCAGTTTAGTGCAGTTACTTCAACTCCTTATCGCCGCAACATTCGCGCGAAACTATTAATTATTATTGAAATACTTTGCTTTTGGTTTACCAACGCAGTTTTGTACGCTCCACTGAGTGTGGGGAGGAATATGATGATGAAAATAAAAACACACCAAGATAATTCATTATCTAAACCAGGGTTTCTTAATCTATGGTCCGCGGTACCCTGGGGGTCCGCAAATATATGTATGGGGATCCGCAGTCTTATCTCTGGACCATTTAACAATAATATATAAACGCCACCAAAAGTCTCGTAATCGCTACGCTTACTTAACACGGCGAACGTGCAACAGCGATCAGTGTGCAACACTGACTGAATAAAAGTGAGTCAAGTACAGTGTTGCCACCTTTTCATTTTGAAATGCCTCTTACACATTTTTTCTCCAAACCCAACAGGAATTCTCTCAACTTAAAAATTCCGTTAAATACGAAATTTTTCCGCTTTAAGAGCACTCAAATACGCCAGGTATGGCAGGAAATCCGTTAAGATGGCATCGCTGGTCAGTTAGTGAAAAAAGTGCGTGCGTGCCGTGACTCTTTTTGCTAAGGGGGTCCTTGAAAATTGTGCTTGATTTCCTAGGGGTGCATGGCTGAAAAAGGTTAAGAAACGCCGATCTAAACAAAGACTTAAATAAAGTATTCGGTTAAATTAGATAAACCACAAGAGTATTATTCTGATTAATCGTCAATTTTGTCAATTTCGAACTCAATTTATTCTAAAGGTATTTTTTGTCTCTTGGGATAGTGACAGGATATGATTTTTTATTAAATATATTTTCCTATTGAAGAAGGTAAGAGTTTAGAATAGAACACCCTTTATGTTCTCCAATACATAACTCTTGTAATTCTTGTGCCATTTATCCGTCAAAACGCTTTAAGAAAACACGTCTGAAGTAACAATGTAAAATTCAACAGAATGCATTAAATAATTGTCTTTCACGTGTACTATTTTATATTGTATTTGCCTGTTATCCTGGCTGGAATTTAAACGCTCACAAAAACACGACTTGATAAGTCTTGCATTAATAATGATGTTCTATTTACAATGTAATTTTAGTCGCGGTAGTGATAAGAGGCCTGTACAAAGTGACTGGTGATTATAGCGAGCTAATAAAATAATTAAAACGTGATGTGTATAGTGTGAAGTTACTTGTGAATTGTACGGAGAAAGGAGACTCGATGGAGAGGAAGAAGACTCAAGTCGTAAGACAAAATGGAGAATGAGGGATACGAATATTCATGTACGAACCAACGCTTTGTCTTATTAATAATTTTAAATGCTCTCACGTAAAAAGTATAGGTAAATTTTATTAATTTGAATAAGTTCGAATGCAGAAACTAAGCGAATGAAAGCAACTTTCCATCGAATAGTTCATTCGAAAGGAAATGGTTACTTTGAAATAATACAGACCACAGTCGCGCGTATAATTAATTCAAATGACCAATGCTTGAATTGCTTCGTCTTTAAACCGCTTGACGTAGAACAAATCCAACTTTGAGTAAATTTAACCGAATACAAATAGACCAATCGACGATGGACGAATTTCTCAAACTTCACAGTGAATGAAATGATTCGAATGATCATTCGATTCATAAACTTTGTCAATGGTGATTATTGTCGTTAAATATACCTTTATCATAGATTTTCTCTGTGGTCTATGGTTTAATTTGACGCGTGACGACGGCGTGACTTTTATACATCTATGCGTACAAATATTTTATCGCAATATGTATATCTAACTTGTTATTGACAAAAATTAGACAAATCAAATATGTACATGAGAATTAGCATGTAAGAAAAGTTTTTTCTCACGTGACAATACGTTTTTTGAGTACACGTAAACAAAACATAAAATTATACCACTTAAATTCAGTTATTAAATTAAATTGTGTTACGTATTTGATTTTTACTTTTTGCGTTACATTTTCTGAAATCATAGCTCATTATTGAAACTCGTTCAGCATTTTTACAGTTTTATTACAACAGTATACATTAGTTTCTGAGATGCTATGAACTTACTTAATGAAGCATAAAGAAATCAATAAGCTTAATTTAATAAATATTTATTCTAACGCGCATACTACAGAAATGTGGAAGTTTAGGCATTTATTTACAGGGATTTTTTTCGTATACTACACATTTTTTTTCTATTTTAGTCGTAAATAATTAAACATTTAGCCGTGATAGAAAATTGAAAAAAAATAGTAAATGATAGAGATGTATTGGTAGAGCGGGGTTCGAACCTTGGATTTTTATTGTTGTTATTATAATTATAATTTCTTGTTATTATAATTTATTCATATTTATTAAATAACAAGCAAACGTACTAACCAGTAAGCCATGTGGCGGACTAATCTCCACTCGATCTTCTTTTGCAATATTGTTTGTACAAAAGTTTCCACTAATTTAACAAACAAAAAAATATATATTTTATCAAATATAAATCCACCCCACCGTGTCGTGTGGATTTGGACGATAAATATGAAATAGGCCTTAAGCTTTATCCAAGGCGAACTGATCTCTTCTTGATTTTATTTTTCAGGGTGTTTGTTTACCTGAGATTGGTCATCGAATCTTAAACATCTATCTAGGATTTTACAAAAATACAACATTATAAAATTATAAAAACATTGTTGCATACATTTTTCATTGCTGATTTTTTCGTCATCCGAAGTCCTATCTGCTTTAGATAGATTCATAAGTAAAATGATTGTGTGTTATACTTATAATTGTGGGTTTTTCTTCAGCGGACGATGACACCCTCGAGCTGGAAGGTCTCAGTGCGACCTTCGGCCAGATGCAAGGAGACCTAGACAGGCAGAGACTCCTGGGAGAGCAGCGTGCTGTACTGGATCCAGTGGCTGAAGTTAGAGCGAGGCAGCTGGAACACCAAGAAAGGTTTGTGACAGGCCTTTTTTTGCTCAGTATGCCATGACCAGATCCGCTTTGAAAATCTAAACTTTATAAATATGTTGGATTAAATAAATTATATTTTATTTTCAAAGACTTCATTGGTGTTCTTACGATTTAATCAAATATCTGAATGCCATTATCTTTTATATTTAAAAAAATTGTGTTAGATAAATAGAAAACAAGTTCCGGTAGAACAGGGTTCGAACCTTGGGCCTCCTGATTTGCGATACTACTACGTGACCACCCGCCTAAATTTGACTAGTTGTTGTATGTTTTTTTCATCATAATTGTGAAAGGTGGCCCCATTATATGTAGTGTAGCGGGTTCACGGATTAGATAAAAATATATATATATTGAGGCAGTTTGGTATAAAATAATATGGGGAATGAGCACAATACTCTCAAAGTTAATTAAAAAGTTTTCACTTTTTAAGAAATAAAAAAAAAAAAAAAAGCTTTTATTACGTCTTTACATTATATAACTATAATTGTTGTTTTTAACTGTTTCACATGTTTCCATAGACTTATTAACGTATTTATTTTTATTGTTATTATTAATCAATATATTTTCCTAAATGGTACATGTTTTTTATTCTAATAAAAATCTAGTAAATTTTATAACTGTAACTCCCCAAAAAAAAGACTTTCTCTTGTTCTTGGAGAGTGACTTACACTGTTATAGTTATTTGTTTATTAGAATGTATATAATTTTGAATATACGAGTACATGAGAAAAACTGGTATAAAAATCACTTGACTTAGCGCAAAAAATAAATCTGCATAAAAAATAAATCTTCACAAGGGTTAATTGATTTATTTAAGTTAAAATCAGATGAATTAACGCGGATGCGTAATTATCTCTCAATTCAATTATTTTAGCTATTCATTTATGGACAGTTTCAAAAGCTTTGAATTACTTTTTACTTACTGTTAGTGCATCTTTTAACCTATACTGACGTAATGAAATCAGAAGTTGATGATATGTTGTGATCAATATGATATTATTTCTTGTGAAATGAACTAATCGAGGCATCTCAAGGTCTCCGCAGCATTATACACAGTCACTGCCAAACGTACCACAGATACACACCCCTTGTCAAGATTAATTATTCAAATAATACATTCAAGCAAAATAAAGAGTCAGAAGTATATTTCTCATCATTTTTGCGCAATCTAGTATTAAATATCGCATACTGAAATCACATATTTGTTGTTCATTTCTAATTTATATCATAAATTCATGCGATGTTTACACAGTCATGTTGCAAGTGAAAAAGTTGTGGGCCGAAAGTCAACCCCTTTAGGGTACCACATATGCCAATTTTATGGTTTAATAGAGTTATCAAGGCTAACTTTTTTGGACTAATTATATTTTTTCTTTTACTGTTTTTCCAATTTTGTTTTTGTTTGACCGTTTTAAGGAAGCGAAATATCTACAAAATGTTATTTTTCAGGAGAATAAAACTATTAAGATTTTCAATAAAATAACAATGACATTTTATAGATTTATAAAATCCTTACACATGCACTTAAAATCAAAAATGTAGAATAGGTAAAATTATTATTTTTTTTATTTTTTTATTTAATAACATAATTATACATTTTTACAATTTTAAAAAAAATTCACTTGTTATATTTTTACTAAAACTAAAATCCTACCAAGCCACTCCTTGTAGCTTGTTGGTGAAAATTATGATACATAAAATTGTTCTAAATTCACGAATTTTCACAAAGAAAGAAATATCAACATATTTTTGTGATAGGAATGTATGGAAAATTAATTTATGTTGGGAATTTAATAATTTTATTTTTGCATGAAATCATTTTAAACTGATTTTTTGTAAAATTATATGTCTACCGACATATCTAAGTACCTATGTAAATATACACATTCAGGTATTTACCTTCTATATATTTTTTACATACAGAATAGCACAAATAAAGTGATAAAAAATATATTTTAAATAATATTATTTTATTATTATATTTCTTTTTTCTTGGTCAAAATCATGTTTTGTTGGTGATTTTTCGATTTTAAAAAACTTAACACCCCAAAAAAATATGTAAATATTTCGCTTTGTGAAAACTCTATGTAGTGTAGTTATTTCGTTTTGTAAAAATTCACGATATTTGAACCGCTACAACTTCGCATATACTCGTATATAGTTTTGTTACAATTTTATTTCACCAATCGATAAAGCTCACATGGAAGAACCCATTTCAATAAAAAAACGCATTTGGTTTTTGTGTAGAAATTTCACTTTGTAAGCACGGTCCTCAATTTATGTAAATAAGTTTTTTTTTTTAAATCAATGGCATAAAGATTTTTTTTTTCGGTTTTTTCGAATAATTATTTTCGCGTACAGATAAACGTCGGTTTTCTCCGGGGTTCCGTTCCGAGAGACACCGGCGTAAAATAAACACAAATATTATGGAAGATAAGATTAGGTTCCGTGTCAAAATGTTAAGAACAACTTCTACATGTTTATTCAATACATATCCTATACAAATTCAAACTAAAATATAAATGTATTTAATAAATACAGTTCAAATTCGTTCACAAAATAAATAATAATCTCTTTATATGAATAGAGCCTGGAGCCTATGGGAACGCCTAAAAAAGTCTAATAACGAAATTCTCCAAGCCACTGCAGAGTGGATCCAATCACCGTTGTTCAAGCGATGGCGCGATATGTTAAGACCACAATAAGTGCTACAATATATATTTTTTTTTTATGTTTATATTTATGTTTATTGTTTTATTTTTGTTTATATTTATATTTACGTTCATGTTTATATATTTAAATGGTAGAATTGGCTCTGCACTTTATAGCCATTTTACTGGAATAAAAAAAAATTAAAAAAAAAATTATTATAAGTACTAACTCACCACTTCGCCGGTACTAAATTAAATTCTCACACTTTTTTGAAAAAAGCACCCAATATCATTTGCTTTGATTGTTGCTTCCTTTCTTGCAGAATCATAGCATAATCTACAAATATTTTAATATTCTTTTGATTTTAATAAAAATAAAATAAAGCATTTAATCATACCTTTTTAGTTTTCTTAAAAACAAAACGATAGCATTATAAAATTACAACAGGGATGGAGAATACCTTAAATAAGGGAATGTGGAAGTATATGCATTTACAGGGCTTATGACCTATCATTGGCTCGTTTAAGTGGCCATTTTACACACTGTGTAACATTCACCATTTTGCCTATGTTTGAACATCCATATTTCTTAAATTCTTCCATTTGTTGATTTTACTCAAGTTAAAGAGCTGAAACCTTTATTTTTGTGAAGAGATACATCTGACTGAATTATTTCACATACTAGGCAACGCCTGAAAACAGTTTTCCAATTTTTAAACTTCTTCTTCGACCGGTTAGTTTCATAACAATATTTTAGTTTGTCCAAATGTTTGTAGACAAAAGACTGGATTTCACCCCCACGGGAGTCATTAAGATTAACAAATTACAACAGGGATAGAGAATACCTGGAATCGTGAAATCCAGTCTTTTGTCAACAAATATTTGGACCTACTCAAATATTGTAATGATAACTTTTAAAATCCGGTTGTGGTCCTGTGGCTAGTGTCTCAAACTCACGGACCAAAGGTCCGTGGTTCGAATCCCACTCTACCCCAACTCGATTCCATTTTCTAACAGTGAGTTATTTACAACTCGTTGAAAATGGCCTTCAAAATCAAATATTTGGGTAAATCATAAGAACACAAATATATCTTTTTAAAAAAAAAAAAAAAAAAACTTTATAATTTATTTTTTTGGCTCGTGAAAAGTTTTTATTGTAAATTATTAGCAGAATTCTCTGTTTTTTGCATCGTGTGTTAGTGCAAATATTATTAGGAATCCGTAATTAGTATTACGGATTATTTACCACGGTGGAAAGGTTACCGTCCAATTTTAGCATAAATGTTCCCAAAGCGAGACCCGAACTGCGGAGGAGTATATACGCACTGTATTCAACCAAGTCAATTTCATAAATATTGAGTAGGGTTGAATACATAAACATTCACGTATCAGTAATTAAAATCTTAATCTGTGTTAACTCTGTTTATGCCAGCTAATGTAAAACCTGAAAGTACATTTTTGATGAGCATGAGAAATGAGTCTAGTATTAAACTCGGCAATATGGACATCAAAGTCGTTAGTGAGGAACAAAAATATATGAAAGATTTTTCTCTATCCCATATGATTTAACGACCATTGTTAAAATAAGCAAAAACGGGTTACTAAATACCTTACATTTCAATGAGGAACTTCAGCCGTACGGGAAATTAGATTAAAAAAATGTTTTCTTTATTTCTTTTCTTTTCTTTATTAGAGCATTAAACTATACGGGAAAGATTTTGGAAAACGTACGAAAGAAATATTATAATAAAAACGAACTACTTTGTACGACCCGACTAGTTCATATGGGTCAACTAATGATAAGAGAGTTGTGGAAGATTTTTATTTTATTTTATTTTTCTCATAAAATCAAAACACATTTTTGAGTTTATACAATGGTTTCAATATTTCGATAGAAATATAAACATTAAATGTGTTTCAATTACATTATGAGGATAACTTTTTTTGTAACATAATAATATTTATGCTAAGTACTTGTTTTAGTCACTAAAAATTTGGTGTTTCAGTTTTATTATTGTACATGTTAGTAAGGGTGAGTATATATATTTATATTATGTTTATGTGTATGGGTTTGTGAGTATTGTATGCGTGTGGCAGTGTGAAGTGAATATAAGTGGACTTATTAAACAATGATTATCAAAAAATATCTGTTTTTTTAAACCTTAATGAAGAAACCTATCAACCACCTTATCGATCGATGTAAAATTGACCGTTTTACTTACCGTCAACGGACCAATCGGCAGACTGATCGGGAAGAAGCGAAAGAGAACTTAAAAATTCGCACGCGGAGTAATTTTAGAAATACAAAACGTTAAAAAATCATAGCGCTCATAATAACGATACATATTATTTTTTTTGTTGTCTTGATAAGAGCTAATCTCGGGATTGCCATAAACAGGTCATCTCAGCATTGTGTTGACAATGATCTTATTTAGATTGTATTAGGGGCATTTTATTACGACAAAAAAACGAACCAAACCGACCATATGTATGTTTTTTTTCAAACTACAGAGCTATACAGCGATGTATGCAACCCTAATATCGTACCTCAGAGGCAGATGGATGCAAATCCAGAATTCGATGAAATGACATTTCGATTTTCATATTTAGTTTACGATCATGTCTATTGATTTTGAAGAATTTTAAGTCTGAAAATGAAAGAACCAATGTATTAAGATACTGAAAATACAAATGCTATAAATGATTAGAAATAGAGAAAGTAGATTCATTAGGCTTTGGTTGAACATTTGAACGTAGTTATGCAGAAAGCAGCCAGCCATAGAAAAGTGAAACTGAGATAATAGCACTTTTGTGAAAAGAGCGAATAATCGAATCTACACAACAGTTGGAATATTTTCTAGTTTCGACAAATAATAAACGATAAATACATTAATTTGTTAATATTACAAACATGAATGTAATTACCTTTTTGACCAGTTTTAATGATTTTTAAGATACCGCAAGATTTTTCCAGTGCCGTGGGTGCTTTTTGCAAATTGAGAAATGCCGTTTTTGTGATTGACACTTTTTTCAGAAGGTGATTGCTACAGTTTTTTAATGAAAGCGGCCTGGCTGTTTTTAACAGAATATATAATTGACCTTACTACATCTGATAACACAAAAATATCATTTTTTCAAAATTGTGGACTGGCTGTTTTCTGCATAACTAAGTTCATTTGACGTTTGGATTTGCATCCGTCTGCTCCTGAGGTACAGATATTATGCTTCTATTTTCGGATATGCCCGTGTTAATGGAACATTAAATTAGGTCCCGAGGGGTCGCCAAATTTTTTAACTCTAAAGGGGTTGCTCATTCAAAAAGGTTTAAAAACACTGAGCTAGATAATAAAATTTGAAATTTCTCTGGAGCCAACCATCTTACTAGATCCTAACACATCATACCTCTTGTAGTAAATATGGTGTACAAATGTGTATTTTTAATGAAAGTACGTATGTGGTATCTATTGTTGCGCAAAAAAATTCTTAGGAAAATACCTTTGAGAAGATGCGTGGTTTAATTATTCTTCTTACAAACGTATTCCCGTGTTTTTTCCCTGAATTATGGCACAAAAAATGATAATTTTTTAACACATTATAAATATCTACAAGTAGCGTGTCTCCATTGTTTAAAAAAAAAAGTCATTTATAGTAATTGGGGCCACTCAAGCTTTTTTTTTTATCCGCCGTCTTTGTACGTACTGTATACTAATACAATAACTATTTTTGAAAATAAGAAATATGCGAGAGAGTGTCTAAAAAACAATGTATTCAAATACCTATTCATCAGTCTGCTCTTTGCGCATATCCTCTTAAGCATGTCAAACATGAATTTACAAATGTAAATTGAATCAAGACGATCTTCAATGAATTCCCAAAAAAGAAATGATTCATCATGATACCATGCAGATAATTATGAAATACAAGTGTTATTAAATATAGTAATCGGATATTATGTCAATTGATTACCAATATCCGTAAATATATTTTTCTAACTATGAGCATCAGTCATATAAGGTATATTTTTAGGTTTTTCATAAAATATTTTGAAGCATGACTCATTTTTTTCATCAATAGCCTGTCGAATTCACAACTAAGCTACTCATACCTTATTAATTTATTTTGTTTGTTTCGATGTTACAGCTGGCCACAAATTTATTTTCCAATCAACGTGTTACGATTCATTCAATTAATACATATTATAACGCATCGCACCATATTGATTAATTCACCACAAAAGCCTTGTAAATTAACATTTCCTACAATTTTATAAAGTCGTTTTACTTTTTAGGTGGCTGCGATGTCACATTAGTATACATACGATACAATACCTGATATATAATCACTAGATCCTCGACACAAAGACAACTTAAATAAATACAAACTAACACCACTTTCATCCAAGGGGATTTTGAGTATTATGCTATTAAAATCTATTAACTACTTTCACTGTCCATTAAAACTATTTGTAACGAGAAAATGTTCAGAGGAACTATAAACAAATGGATAGTGATAGATTAAATTAGACAGCGGAGAGACTATCACTCCCTTTCACTTCTGTTCAATGTACTTCATTGTCCTAACGCTCCTATATACCTGCGTGAAAATTTTCAACGCTTATCAGTTCATGGTTTTTCCTCTTCGTTCTAATTCTCAGGGCACTCTCTTAATACCCATCCACAATTCATCTTTCTTCTCTAACTCATATAGTATCCATGCGGCTCGACTGTGGAATCATCTCCCATCCACCGTCTAAGATGTTATTACACTATCTCTGTTTAAATCACGTCTGAAGAAACATCTCCTTTCTCTTCCTTAATCTCTCTTCCTTTCCTCTTTCATCTTTTTTTCCTTTTCCCATTGATTAATAGTTTTGATTTAAGGTAATTTATTACGTTTTTTTCTATTTTTCTATATCTTCAGCTTTTTAATAAACTTTTTCTATTGAATATGTTCTGTAACTTAAATTATAAAAATAAAACTTTTATTTTATTGGTTGGTTGAACGAAATTGCCAGTTGGCAATAAACCTGCCACTGTACAAATAACATTATGTACAAAAAGTCAAATAAATAAATAAAATAGTGGAGCTGGCTAGAAGTAAAACGGATTGTCTCATTCGCCCGAACCGATATTAAATCACCTGCTCCACAAACATATAGTTTATGTTATGTTTTTGTTCCTTTATTGAACGTTTTAAAATATAAATAATATTGGTATACATAAATTGAATATAAACATAAATACGTAGTTTTCAAAAATTGTCAAATTTTGTAATTTCTCTGTATATTTAATCTTCTTTGTATAATATCACATGTAAAAAAAAAGTGTGTTGTTAAGTGTCCTCGGCACGAATAACCCCGGTGAGGTCACATTATTTTTATTGTTAATTATTGTTTAAAAGGTGAAAACATAGTAAAAATATTTTTTTTATGTATTTATCTTATGGGAAAGTATAATTTGAATAACTATGCTGGAATTTAATACAAAAAATATTTATCCTTCAATGAATGTCCGCCAATACACCAATAAATGTGTATGAGAGAGAGCATAAAGATAGATCTCAAAACAAGAAAATCAGGGACGCTGTTCTGTAGCAGGTGTTTGTGTGAAACAAATTCAGTCGATTATTGCACGCATGTTAAATAAACGGCGTATTTTTAATTTTGATTTTTTTGCAATAACAGGGCTAAATCATATGTTTATTTTTTATAAATTATGGAACAAGAATTACTCAGCAGTATGTTTCCATGTTTTTTTTCAAATGTCAAAACTTTACAATATCGACAAAGCATATCATTTTTCATCTATTCTTTTTCCGTCCAAGCTGCCAGACTTTGGAATGAGCTACCTCTTCACACAAAAAACGCACCTTCTCTAGCCACCTTCAAGAAACTCCTGATACATTATTATATATCTCCAGAGTCCTGAACTCCTAGAGTTTTTACTTTTTTTTTTTTCTCTCAAATATGTTTTTTTATTCCTTTTTCTTTTCCTGGTTCCTCTTTCTCTCCCCTTCCAAACTCATTATCTGATCCCACATTCCTTATCATTTAGATACGTATAACATCATGTACTTAAAAAAAAAAAAAAATGTTAGAATGTGCGAGCATAATCTCCCAATTGAAAAACAGCGGTTTTTTTAATAATGAGGTTTTTTTAAATTCAGCTTTATCATATGTATGTATTTTTTATATATATTTATATTTTTTTAGTACAAAGTTTTGACTAGTCTGTTTTTTGGTTGGCTGGAAGATATTGCTTTTAGTTTCTTCATATTTGAAGCTTTAAATGAATAAATATTCCGTCTTTTGCTTGTGATAAACACGATTTTCAACGCGCGCAAAGCAATCATTTACCACAGTCTTTAAAGAGTTATTAAATATAATTTATTTGTTCACCACATTATTTATCTTGTCTGTTTTTAAGTACCATACTCAGTCCCTTGTGCGTGCATTTATTGTATTATGGGTGTATCAATTTTTGTCATTAAAAATCTTGCGGGTGAAAATTTGCTTTGTTTGTATTAGAGTTAAGGACAGCATTCTACATCTCCTATTTAGTTTTCCTCTCGACTCCTTTACACTTTATCAGAATTTATAGTCCCTTGTTACTTGTACGGATTGTACGGATTCATGCTGTTCCAGTATTAATATACTATCTGACCTATTTCAACCATCCAGACGTTCAATACTGATCTAAATTTAGCACATAGTTGCTTTGTTTTTGATTCCAGAATTTATATTCACTCCTCCCTTGACCCGTTTATTATATTCCAATCCCTATTTTACCATGATCAATTTCAGTACGGATAGTAAGTTTTAATGTTAAAATCAAACAGTGATTCGAGTCATATAAAAATCATTTATTTTATTTTTATACACAAAAACGAAAAAATTCGTACAATTGTTTCCCCTTATGAGTGCATTTTTAAATGAATGTGAAGATAAAACGAACTAAAGATCATTAGAGCTATATATATCAATTTCCGCATGTACGGTGATTATAATTATGGGAAAAACCAATAGTTAAGGGTGGGACCAGGTGTGCATTTAGTAATAGGGAATTTAGGTACTTATTTTATTTTATTAACATAAACGGCAAATCTGCCTTTTACAAACATTTAGAATACTAACATATTTGGCTTAATATATTTTTTTTTAAAACATAAATTTCCTTATACCCAAGATTTATAAAAAAAATTAAACCTAAAAATTATACACGATTTATATTTAAAAAAATAACCTAAAAATTATAAAGCATATTCAGTAGCAAGTTTAAATAATAAAACATTCTACAGTAATACAACAAGAAAATCATAAGTACTGTTATATTTATGTTTTGGAGAAATTTATTAAATTTAAGAAAAAAATGAGATGTATTGCAAAATAATTCATAAATCTATAAAGCTCTAGATAATTACATAAAACACTCACAAATATTTTTAGTGTTCTATGATTTAAGATACTATAAAACTATACATACATATTTATTTTATATTTGAACACGAATGTATTTTAGAATTGTGTATTTAATATGCATGATTTAAATATTATAAAGAATTAATGTTAACATAATGAATTTTCAAATGTTTTTTTTTCTTTTTGAAAAACGCAACATGCAAGCGTGTACGTAAAGTGAAATGGTGTTGTTAATTTAAAATGTTTAATTAAAAAACTGAGGCAGGCAGAAGTAAGTTATCTAATACTCTCCAATAATATCTAATATTCTCCAATAGCAAGAGTATTTGCCTCTTAAACATAGTTTCACTGATATGAAAGATGTCGATCTCCAAAGTGATAATGTTTAGCTGCTTGACTGCTCTTCCAATCTGCATTACCAGAGTTTAGGTTAGTTCTGAAAGACAGGAGGTAAAACAGGCTGTGCTGATTCTGTCGGAGATAACCGTCAGAAACGTTAAAATTGATACTCTCTAAAACGGCTGCGTTTCCGATAAAATGTCTAATCAGTATGATGAAACGGGTCAGTGTGAACCTATCCCTTCTAAGTTGCAAACTGTTGGTCCCAAGTACGCCCAAGAGGAATGTAGAATGCATAAAGAAGACTTGACATCCCAACCAAATCTATAGGTGCGGCACAAGATGTTCCCATGATCCCAGAACAGAAGATACTGGCGCTTGCGTACAAGGAGGCCCGGCCCGTCTCAGGATGAATCGGGATAGAGAACGAATTTGACCTTAGATGCGTGACAAGAATTTGACGAAATTATCACAAAAATTGTTCTCGAGTTCATCTCATCAATAATGTGTTAACAGTGCTAATTGGATACTCTAGTGACTGTAACTATTCAAAATATTGACCTTAATGTGTAGTTATGTGCTTAACACAACGTTTTATTTTGTACCATTTACAGTAAAGCAAATTTATTTGAGTTTGAGCACAGATAATTTTTTTTACGAGGTTAAAATGATTTTTAAAAAATACCATTCCAATTTTAGTAAATGATAATACTTTATCAATTGTTTCACAATAGGCTAGCTATCACGCGTAAATATTTTATGCAATGGACAAAAATACGTTTTTTGCATCAAAAATAACTCAAGCGGCGCGACGTCCGTTCGGCTCCAATGTTTATCACAAACAAAATTTTAAAAACTAAGTTTGCTTTTGACAGTAAATAGGATGTTATTATTCATTCGGTTCACTCTATACAAATTTACAGGGAACTCGCGCACTGCAAAATCAAAGAAAACGAATAATATTCAAGTGAAAATAATATCATCTACTTAGTTATTAAACCTGCTTATAAAAAAAAGATCGTTTTACGGAAATTCAAATTGCTAAATTGTTTTATTCTCAAAAACTTAGCATCCGGGACAGCTTTTAGTAAAACCGAAATAGTTTCAATCCAGAATTCTCTTGATCGGCATCATCAATCTCTGTATACAACGCGAATAAGAGCGGTCGTGACGTCATCCACACGTACCGACCTACCGCGTGGGTTGAAATAATTCGATAGGGTGAATTATATTTGATGAAACAGTACCTATGTAGTACCTGTTTTACAAACAGTTGTTAAAAATAGACTTAATTTATTGTTTTCCTAAAATTAATGTGTTTTTAACTCTTTTACGCCGACGCCTACCAAAGTAATAATTTAATTCATGACGTTTTAGCTCATTTAACTGGAAATTCTACGTGGGTGTAGTTAAAAATAGACTTTCTAAAGTAAGCGTGTTTTTTTTGCCATGCATTTTTAGTTCTGAGTTCGCTTCCCGACAACGTTGATGTTTGTAAATCCATCCGGGCATAATGAGTGGGGAGGAGGGGGAGTACCTAGGGTACCCCGGATAGCGTATTTTTTCAATAACTTTTTTGTTTTCATCATGTTGATTTTATTTTTTGCATAATCCTACCCTATACTGTAAGAAATGTATAAAAAATATCAAAATATTTTTCGTCCATTTCAAAAAAATAATTATTTGCATTGTTGTCTTTACTTTCCCTCGAGAAAATAGCGAACATTACAATCGTTTCCCTACAGTTAAATATTCTTCAATATTTTAGTCAGTTCGCTAATGTATTTGGGCGTATATTTCAAGCTATAACCACAAAAATCCGCGATCCACAAGATTTCGTGCTTTACATTTTACATGCATTTTCCCTCATAACCCCCCGCAGTACCTCCACGCACCGGATATTAGATCGGTGCTGTTAAACGCGTCGCAGCGAAAGCAGCGCGCAGAATTTCGCAGAAAACTAGAAATATTATGAAACAGTTTTATAAACACTACTACGACAATCATAATGACATTTTCGTAGTTGTAAGTCATATTTTAGCTGGAGTATTCCTGGTACCCCCCTCAGGAACATTTTGGGTTATTTCTACCTGTAGAAAGATCAAAAGGTATTTTACACATTTATCTTAACAGTTATCTGAGGCGTAAGACTAAAAGTAAAATCAATTGGGTAAATTTGTAATGTTTTTAAAACTGTTCAGGTAAGATGATTTGGTTGTAAAAATAAAATCAAGAACATAAACGAAAGCGATAGAAGACCCTCGGTTTTGAAAATGGTTTTGGGTGTATTGGAAAGAATGCTTTCAGAATTATTAAAATAATTGGTTTTTTAGAATCATTATATCTAAAACACACGCTTTCATACAAAATGCCCAACCGAATGAACGGAACATTGAAAGCTCTAGATTAAAATTAAGTTTAGATCGCAGCTTATGAAATTAAACATTGAAAAAGTAACTAGTAACTGTTTCATAGTAGCTTTTATTAGTTTTTCTACTGGCATTTCTTTGTGGATCTGCATATTTATTATTATGAGTTGACATCAGTTGCGTCCGTTTTTTTTCCAAATAACGAGAACAAATGGACACAACATAAAAAAAAGTTAAATAATGTATTCTCGTAAATATTTTACAAGAAATCAATAAATAATTCATAGCATCTTCGCCGTTCCCTGCGCAAATATTACGAGCGGCCTTGGCAGCTTTATTTTGTCAAGTGAACACGAACTGAAAGAGGTGTCAAAAATGCTCACATTTGTTTACTTTACGTTCCATTTCAAAGGTTTGTAATGAAATAAAATAATACGTGTAGTGTAAAAACAAACACGATACATTGTTGAGCAGGATTATTTTTTCAAATCACGTATAACTTTTATCATTTTTTTTTACTTAAAGTTCTTATTTTTTAATTTGGAAAAAAAGGACACAACTAATGTTAACACCCAACACAATAATAAATGTAAGCAAAATTCTTACGATATTTATTAATATAATATTTACCTTTAACATACTCTGTGAAAAAACTCCCTTGAATTACTGTGTGGTAACTTGGGCCCCAATTAAAATGAAAAATTAATATTTATCTTCAATTTTATTTACAAAGTAAAATTAATTTTTCTGTATATAAAGCAGAATACGCCTACATTTTTTTTCTTTTAAACGTGTTCAATTATTATAGGTTAAAGATCAAGATACTTTAAATGTTCATGCAAATATACTCATTTTCGTACATAAATATCGATTTTTCTTTATACAGTCAAAGATAACATTGTTAATTTCCTGTTGTAAACGGGGCCCTCGAATACCTTAGATTAACGCAACTTGAGTTTAGGAAATGATCGCTTGTAAACCATTGTCTCATAATAATTTTTTTGTATATATGTCTTACTTGGTGATTTTATTAGATTAAGCCCTTTCTCTCAAATAAATAATAAATCGTATTACTTTTGTAAATTTTTCAAATATTGAGGACTTTTACATTAAGTCTGGGGTAGAATTAAATATTATTTTTTCTGGTCTTTTACTTCAATTTTTTTGGAATTCTGAAAGACGTAAAAAACTATCGACGGCCCGTGGCTAAACAAACTGTTGTAAAAATAAATAATCCCACCTTTCTAGATGTTTGGAAGTATTAAAGGCCAGATCTCACCAAACCTCATCTCGATTGTTGCGAAGTGTAGTCAAAGACTACCAAAACAATTTGGTCTAATTACACTATATAGTTAAACAGAGAAGAAAACGGACAACGGATTTTTTTAATTGTTTGGAATATTAGAAAATGACAGGAAAAATAAGTAAGAGCTAAGGATAGATGAAACTATCCACTGACGTCCATTCAGCCACAAACCACCTAATGAGGAAGTTCATTTTTTTTTTTAAGTATTAGACTATCAAAATTAGCAAAAAATCAGATATTTTTATCTACAGTTTTATCAGTTCATGGTTTACCTCTTCGTTCTTATTCTCAAGTCACTCTCTTAATACCCATCCACAATTCCTCTTTCTTCTCTAACTCATATAGTATCTATGCGGCTCGACTTTGGAATCATCTCCCATCCACCATTAAAGATGTTACTACATTATCTCTGTTTAAATCACGTCTGAAGAAACATCTCCTTTCTCTTCCTTAATCTCTCCTCCTTTCTTTTTTCCTTTTTCTCATTGAGTAATAGTTTTGATTTAAGGTAATTTATAAACAAATACTTATATCTATTTTTATATATCTTTAGCTTTTTAATCTTTATTTTCTATTGAATATGTTATGTAACTTGAATTATAAATATAAAATTATTTTTTTGGTTGGTTTGAAGAAATTGCCATTTGGCAATAAGCCCGTCAATGTACAAATAACATTATGTATAAAAAGTTAAATAAATAAATATCAGCGCATTCCTTTGATGTAGTGTAAATGCATTAAGAGTATTATTTAATTATTTTTTCCGGTATTATTTATTTATTTATTTTACAAAAACAAACAGTCGACAATGATATAATAACATAAAAAAGATACGGTTTAAAGACATACCAGCGAAGTCTCAAATATCATACATATTAAATTGTGGTACAACAAAAGGGTGTGTTTATGTGTATTTGTATGAGAGTAAGAGTAGAGGTTTGTTTGTGTGTATTTGTGTGGGAGTAAGTGTTCAGGTGTGTGTAAGTGTGAGCATCATTAAATACAAAGTGGGATCGTATCACAGACAGAAATAATGAGTCTTACTTTATGTTAGAGCAAGAACGATAGAGGAAAGAATTTTGTGCATAGTTAGTGCTACAGACTGATGAAATAGAATAAATACTCATTTCTTGTCACACGAAAGGGGACATATAGATTAATTTTGGAGAGTAGGTTACAAGAGTCTTCGTTATTATTTATATAAATAGCATGATTTAGATAAAGTGCGTCTATTTTCAAGGGTAAAAAATCCATTTTGTTTGGCAGATTGGCTGTAAGTACAAAGCGTTTTATAGTTTTTATAATCTAGGTATTAAAAAAAAATTCTTTGAACATTTTCAATCCTTTCTATGTTTGTTGTGTATTGTGGGCTCCACACAACGGATGCAAACTCGTTAGTTACTGTGTACAATAGTGTCGTATAAAGTTATTATGAAAGGTTTAAAGAATAAAAAAACAATACTGTTACAGACGCACGGAGCATGACAGAAAAGGCATTTTCGCGTGCGTTTACGTATGTTCCTACAATTTTCTTTCGTTAGATATAAAAAGTTTTAGTTTGAATTTGAGATTTCAATCACTGTATCGTTCTTTGGATATTTACCTAATTATCCACATATATAGAATGAGAAAGATCAGTTTTTTTTTTTTTTTACTAGACAACGCATGAGGTGTTTTTCACAAAAATAGTGCTATGTAAATTATCCACAATAATAATCAAATGTAAAAAAATTAAAAAATACGTGTCGTATTATGATAATGTAGAGTTTTGTAGTTTTTAAATTATTCCACCCGTGACGTCACTCAATTCTCCTGGTGAGTTCTGCTAATAAGTGAGTTGGCTTTTTGGAAACCGGAAATCTATCATAACGCTCTATTTCTTTAAAGCAGTTCATTTTTAGTCGAATCATTTTTATTATATTTGTTTACATTTTGGAGAAACTTCACCGTACAATTAAATGCTTTAATTTTTACCGCGTGTAAGAAAACTCCATTGATGTCCAATTTTCCGTAGCGTTAAACTTCCTCACTTCCTCATCAACCTCTCGCGTACCCAAAGTCTTACTGCTTATAACTAGAAAAAAAAGAAAAAATAGCTAGAAAAAATCTATTCAAGTTTTGATAGAGTTCATTTGAATATAAATATTATACTTTATGGTCCTGGGGTATTTAAATCAATTGAATTTATTCGTGATTTTGCCAATTCCAATCATGATAGGTACTATAATTTGAAATTGATATTTGATAATTGAACATGTACGACAAAGACTTTACGAAATGTTAATAATCAAGAGTTCGTGTGCTATTTTAGCCTTATTTTTGTTTACCCAAACAAAAGCTCTTATCTTTGTATTTAGGAGCCTTTGTCTCAGATATCATAAATTTATAAAAGTAATTTATACGCCTTAGAAAATTACTTGTAAATATTTTAATGCTTTGTTTCACATTAAAAAATAATTATTGTTCTGTTCTTTTATTTTATCAACTATTTGTTTTTAAATTCAATCAAATAATTTTTTAATATTATGGTAAGTTGGGTCCATTTTTTTCAATTTTGTTGCGGAAGCGACGCAATTAGTGTGGGGTTTATATTTCTGTGTGAAGGACGCAACTCAGCCAAACAAATAGTGACCGAAAGCCGGTTGTGTCAATTTTATTTCGATGCAAATGGCAACTTAACTTGATTTAAACAAATATTAAATTAACTTATTTAGTTTTGTGATTGTTTCGTTCTGACTTATCGATTTATTTAAGTTTATGTCATTTCGTGAATAAATAAAAACACGTGTTTGGTGACCTGATCTGACCTAATAAAATTTATCTTATTTATCAAAGTGCATTCATTTGTTTGCTTTTTTAAAATCTTATTATGACTCACAAAATAAATTTCTTGTTTAAACTTATAACAATGTATTTTTATTACGCTTCATAGTTGGATGCCTTCGGTATGTATTTTTTTAATCAACATTTGGTGATTGCTTCAAAAAATATTTAAAATTCGACGAAATAATACGAAGGTGTCACAATTTACATTTTTCTTTTGCAGTTTTCCAAAAAGTAGATTTTTTTAGTTGATTCGTTTTCGTCCTAAAACTTTGTTCGTTTTATTCCAAATGAAGCGAATAAAGGGATAAATTACAATAAGTAAGTCAATAATGTATTCTTTAAAAGCAAATTACAATTATTTAATTGTGTAAAGAATTCATCTTTTCTCAATCCATTAGAATATAAGTATTTATTTTAATGAAAAGGTTAAAATACAGTTATCGGCCTCGTGGTGTAGTGGTCAGCGCATTTACCTACCATGCAAGAGGTCTCGGGTTCGATTGCCGACATGGTTGACACGAAATATTTTTTTCAAAACGTGTTTTTGAAGCGGAAGACAATCATCTTACCTCCACGTAACAAAAAATGAGCAAGATACGCTGCGGTTTATATACTAATGCAGTACCCTATGCACCATTAGGTTGGGAAAGGGAATGATGAATCACAACGAAAGACAGACCACCGAAGTTTGTAAATAACAATTATACATATTATGTTATGGTACATTCTTAAATGTGTGCGTGCGTAGAAATAAATATATATATGTATATATAAATGTAAGAGTGTGTGTTTGTGTGTATTTGTAAGAGAGGAATTGTTTAGTGGCGATATTTCAAACGCTCTCGTGGCTGTAGAAAAAGCTTTTATCTCGCGTATTTTGTATGTAAATAATATAAGTGTTTTTCACGGCCGTGAGAGCGGTTCAGAATAGCACCGCAGGGGTTTGTAAGCGTGTGCATGATTAAAAAACAAGTGGTGAGTATCGCAGCGCATGAGTCGTTATGTATTTTTAAATTAATTAAGGAGCATGTTAAATACATTAATATTTGTAGTTTAAAAAAGAACGACACAGGAAATAATAGGTACATATTGCATACTCCTTGAATGCCTTCTTTCAGCACAATGATGCCAAGGTTAAATTTCTCAGTTCTCTTCGTGGCCTCATGTTCAGTGCGTTTGCTTACCATGCAAGAGGTCTCGGGTTCGACTCCCGATATGGATGATATAAAATATTTATATGGAATGATGTATTTTCTATTTCCTCTTAAAAAGTATTCCTAAAATTACGAAATATCACATGTTTCTAATGAGTGCCATATAAAAAGGAAAAAAGAATTATTGTATTCCTGACTGTACTTTTTGTTCTGGTATCGTGATGTTATGGTTGCCTACCATGCAACAGGTCTCAGATTCGATTCCCGACATAGTTGAAAGGAAATATTTATTTAAAAGGGTGTTTTTACACTAAAATATTTCATAGTCCTTGCACTGGTACCTGAAGCGACTGATCATCTTACGTTCATGTAAGAAAAATGACCAAGATACTCTGCGATTGGTGTACCAATGTTGTACCTTATGCACCATTAGGTGCGGAAATGGAATGATGATGATTATTTGTTTACTTTTTAATCGCGTCTCTCTTGTATGATTGTGATGAGAACTTTTTCAAAGGAATATTCTTACAAGTCAACAAATAATCCCTGTGCAAACAGTGACAGATGGTGTAAAATTATCTTGTTTATTGGACCAATAACGTGGCAGAAGTCCTATAAAAAGATTATGCAGTAGCTTTAGTGTGTTTTTCAAGTTATCAACGTATCGTAATGTCGACTTTATCGCTAAGATTTAAAAATCAAATAAACCATTAAAAAGGTGTCGGAAATTTGAAAAAATAAACTGATTTATTTTTAATAAAAATATATTATAGACATGGATCTCATCATTCTAAAAAATAATTATACATGTGATTATTCTTTTCTTCCACATCCGCTCGTAAGTGGAGCATGTGGATATCACCAGTTGCCTCCAGGAGACCCTATCGCCAGCCAGCATTTTTGCCTCTTGCCACGTTAATCCAGCGCCCCTAAGTTCCGCCGAATAACGTCGAAAGATCGTCATCGACGGCCTTCCAGAACGGCGTGAGCCCGCAGGTTTAAAGAAGCAACTTTAGTTCAGGTTCTCCTGACGCATGCGCAGTACGTGTCCATGCCAGGTCCACCACCGCATCCTCAAGACCCTTGTTATAGAAGGCTGCTACGTCCGTTCTCGGACTTGATCTAACCACCTAAAACCTAATATTCTTCTCAAGCACTTACTAATAAAACTCAGAAGTTTGGTGTTTTCAGGTTTAGTCAGTGCCAAGATTCGCACCCATATAGAAGTACTGGCACTATGCAAGAGTTGAATAATCGGCATCTCGTTTTGGCCGAGTATAGACTAGAGTTCCAGACAACACGCATCATGTTAAAAGTTGCTCCTGCAATTCCTTGGCGGGTTGCGAGCTCTTTGTGCATGCTTCAATCTTCAGTTATGTTGACTCTCAAGTATTTAAAGGTGTCAACTTTCTCGATCTTTGGTCCATTATTATAGAGAGGCTGATCAGGGGGTCAGGACATAATTTGTTGCACATAATCTGAGTCTTTTTTTATCTAATGCAAATCAGTACCACATGATCGAGGTATAGAAGTGAACTCCCCCCTAAAGTTGTGTGACTTGGAGTATGCAGATGATGCAGTTCTTTCTGAAAAGTCTGCCGGTGATTTTCAGGAAACAAACTTTTTTTTTGTTGACAAACTTCACAAAAAAAGTTTCTAATCTGGGTCTTAATATTAATGCATATAAGATTTACATAGTGTCAAATTTTCTTTTATTATTATTTTTTTGATCATCTGAATAATCGATTTTCAATCAAAAGTTGCCTCACCGATATTAATATAAAAGCAAAAACCATTTTTGAAATGTATCTTTGTATTTGATTTTAGCGAAATAATCAGTGCTGTTGTCATTTGGCAGTTTGTGGTTTAGTTGAAGCTTCCTGATGGTAAATAATTTCTATTCTATGGTAATTCTTATAATATTTTAAATAGTAATTTGTTAATAAGTAATATAGTAAAAATATATTCCATTTGGAACGAGAAAAATGAAAAGAGGCGCATCAATTTTCAATATTTAATTATTTTAACATTTATATACGTGCACTGCTTACACACGCATAAGGGTGGGCATGTTGTTTTAAGGCAACTTCTTCCTACCTCCCCAAACTGTTCAAATATAGGAAATCAGTGGTAAATAAACATATAGTAGAAATGATAAAATATTTTCATTATAAAACGAAACATGAATGCACATGTATATTTTTTGAGGAATAAAAATTGACTAAATGTCTACACTATACTATGAAGAGAGGAGGGGGTAAAAGGGGAAGGAAAGAAGGAGTAGAAAGCAAAAACTGAAATATTCAGAAAGTGATATTTTAATCATGATTAGAATGTAATTTCTTCATTTACATTTAAGTCAAGATTGAAATGTCACTATCTAAATATTTAAATTGTTCCTTTGTCCTTCTTCTTTCCTTTCCATCCCCTCTCACCTCTTCATAGTATAGTGTTATTTTTTATATATGTATATATTTATTTTTGTTAATCTTTGCTTTTAATTTTTGTAAAAAATTGTAAGATTCAATATGTCAATGTATTTATAATTTTCTCAAACTAAACGGTTTGGGTAGGTAGGAAGAAATTGCCTTAAGGCAATATGCCCGCCCTTATATGTATATTTATTGTATATGTATATTAAGTGTCAAATAAATAAAGTAAATAAATAAAGGTCTCTGACATCAATGGGTAGATTATTCTACAAACGAGCAGCTACTACTGTGAAAGAGAAGGCATAAAAAATAGAACAGTGAATAGGTATTAAAAGGGTTCTCTCGTTACTAGAATGAAGAGATAGCCTATACTGTTATAGAAGCTAAAAGAGCTCTCTCAGATAAACTGGCATAGTGAAATTATTAAAAATATTATGAAAAAGTGATAGAATGTGAATGTTTCTTCTATGCTTGATACTAATATTCGGTTATGTGGTCAAAATTGCGAAGGTAAAAGACACAACGTTTACATACATATTTGATGGTAATTAAAATAAAATTATCGAGATAGCTCTAATATTTTATACAACCATTCACAATATCGTTCAAATCGCGCGTGTGCGCGAGTTGTATTTGTTTATATTTTAACGAATAGTATTGTACCATGGAATGTGGATCGTTTGTACACATTTTGCGGTGGCAGTGAGTAGCCTTGGCATTGCGGTCGCTTTACTCTTGAGAGCGGAACAACCTTACGTAGAAACGACTCTTTACGTCGACGTCGGCTACAATCCAACGCACGGTACGTTAAGAGAAATGGATTATCTGCAATAAGGCTTCAGGCAGTAGAATAACAAATTACCAATAAATCACCATCTTTTTTTATTATGTCATACACAGTAAATAGAACGGTACTTAAGGTCAGAAAATAAGCATGATTTTTTTAATTACAAAAAAAAATAAAAACTTTATTTAACAGAAAGGAAAAAAAAGAAAACTTCACATTTAGCTTGCTTAAAAAGAGCCAGGCTCTTGTGTTTAACAAGTGTACAAAACATTATTTATTTTTTTTATTTTTAGAAACAACAATAAAATTGAAAAAAACATCAAGTTAATATTTAAAGCACTAACTTTGTGGTTATTGATTATAATAAAATAAATAAAGCAACTTTGTTTTTAACCACTAATTTTTATTTTTCACCGACCGGTTTTAAAGCAAACAAGTTTCTTCTTCAAGGTTTACGTAACTAATGAATTGATTCCTTTTTTTATTTCTATCATGTTCACTAAATACTACACGTGGACCCAATAAATCAAGTTGTTTTTTTCCCTATACGGGTGGTAATTTGAAATCATTATTTTCGAAGTAAGACAGGAGAGGACTACAAGAAATATTGTTTATATGGCTATTAATTATTGTTTTCTTATTTTGAATAGCTTTTATAATTTCTAAGATTTCTAAGTTGTCTAATTTTAATATTTTATTTTCAACATGAAGTACTTTTAATCCAGTGTCTTTATTGAATCAATTCATTAGTTACGTAAACCTTGAAGAAGAAACTTGTTTGCTTTGAAAAATAAAAGTTAGTGGTTAAAAACAAAGTTGTTTTATTTATTTTATTATTAAAAAAATATGTTTGAAAAATATAATGAAAAAAAAAATAAGAGAAAATGAAAGTCTAGGCATCTACAGAGCTTATGACCTGTCGTTGGCTGGTTTGAGTAGCCACTTAACACACTGTGTAACATTCACCATTCTGCCCATATTTGAACATCTATATTACCTTATCTAAAGTGTTCTTCTTTGTTGTAATATGTTAATACTTACTTACAGTTTATTATAAATGTTTTGAGACCCAACTCCATGGGACCAAAGGTCTAGTTTTTAGGACGATAATTCGTTAAAACAGACATATACACACTTATCACCACAAATATTATATCGGGTCAGAAACATAATAATTTTTTTAAATAAAAATATTGCACATCAGCAAATTTGGTTTACATATATTTAAAAAAGAAATAAATAGAAAATAAAAAAGCAGGTCATACATCTGAAACGCTAAGGAAAATCCAGCGATTATATGTTTTGAATTTTCCATTTTTCACCCAGAATATGATTTTTTACCCCTTAGACAATTGAAGAAAGTATATGTGTTAAGTTTTTATTTTAACCAGGGTTAAGGAATAAAGCATTTTGACTAGCAAATCCGGTAATTTATTAATTTATTTATTTATAAACAGTTTATTACACATTTTTTGAGAAGCATGGTCCCAAATCTATGGGACTTTAAGTCCTGTGTTGAGTTGGAACGAGTAATTAGTTGACACAGACATACGAGTATATCATCACAAATATTATAAAGGATCAGGAACATAATAATTATTTTTTTAAATATATATGATAATTGAGATGAAATTAATTCATTTAGTTTAATTTTATAAATTGTAAAATAATTTATAAATAGATATATTTTTTTACTATTCATTGTTTAATTTATTACAAGAACTCAATTACAATAAAACCATAAGTAATACTTAGCAATGTGTCGATATACTCGTAGACTCTTGTAATTAAAATTTTATATCAAATAAATTATGTTGAACTGTTTTTCGTAATAACATAAAAGAAATCTATCAATTTATCAATAACAAGAAAACTATTTATATATTTTTTTGTTCAAAACATATTTAAAAATCTCAATAAATCATTTTTCTATTGTGTCCATATTGTTTCCTATCAAAATGGTTTTCAACGGGAACATCCGCTTTATTTATAAATTAGTAACAATCATATTGTTATCTAAGGTACAAAGAATTTATAAAACATATTTAAGTTGTCAAAATTTAATATACTGATTCATCGAAAGGGTCGAGAGTTTCAAATATCTGGGAGTATACTCGTATGTTACGGAAAATGGCAGCTTTCAAAAAGAACTGGGAGTGCGGCTAGTATGAAGGCTGTCTGGAGATCGGATATTTACTCAGCGAAAACCTAATGCCGCCTATATAACGCCTACATAAGACCTGTTTTCCTCTATGGATGCGAATCGTAGCACCTCACTAGGGCCCAAAGCAGCAAAATTCTGAGTATTGAGAAAAGGTGTCTCAGAAGAATATTGGGTGTACGGTGGTTTGACTTTGTGAGGAATGAATTAATAAGAGAATGGACGCAGCAAACTCCGGTGACAACTGTCGTCAAGCGGAGGCGATACGGTTGGCTAGGCCATATACTGCGGATGGCTCCTGAGAGCCTTAACTACGCTTGCCTACTTTACAAGGCATCGGGTTCTCGACGTCCTGGGTGCCACTGCTGGCTATTTGTCGGCAATTCAAGTCAGAACTTCGTGACTAGAACCTGACTTGGGATGACGAAAGGGAGTTGGCAGATGATAGAGATACATTGAGGCTCTTTGTGGACACTATATGCTCCAACTAGGGAGCGGGCACGGAATAATGAATGAATGTTAATATACGATTTGAATTCGACGCCAAAATTCTACCCATTTATCGACGCTTCAAGTTTTACAGTGTCTATAAAAGAAATGTAACGAGGGGAAGAGAGACAGAAAACCGTAGGAAAGAAGACGGAAAATTGGTGAAAGAGAGACGAAAAATCTCGAAAATGGTTAGAGGGAGGGAGAGGAAACGAGTGAGCCAGAAAAGTGAGAGGAAAAGAGCGCCGTGCGCACCCTCGAGCGGCTCAATCCTCACCAGACATCTGACTGTTAGTTAAGTTAGTCAGTCACGAACCGTCGTGGTATTCACTCGTGTAAGTGTAGACGCTCCGACAGTGCGTCTTTAATTCGTTGAAGTTTTCGTCCATCATTCATTCGTTCCAATCACCGTGATAATAATTCATGAAAAAGGCCTTGTATTTGAAAAAGGCTCGCCTTTAATAAGCGCCCGGCGCAACACTCATATAATATTAGTACACACAACCGCGCTAGCAATTTTCCTTGACCATAGGTACATAAAACGAACCGGCGAAAAGCTCTTAGAGAAAATTGAATTTCCAACTCCGCTGCTTATCGAATCAATTAACCATTTTTCCCCGCGTTAATTCATGCGATAAACACTTTTCTCGAATCAAACGTAATTTTTTTTGTTGTTTTGAGTAAGTGCCTACTTCTTAAATAATTATTCTGTATAAATACAATCCTTAAGTATACGAGGTGCAGCGATGCATTGCAAAAATAATAGTTGTTAATAGTTCTCACGCTGTCACATTCAGATGAAATATAATAAAATAATGATAGAAACACGAGTTGTGTTGCAATATTCGTGTTGTTTTTCTCACAGTGGAGTAATTAGCGCCTTTGGTAACCACCAAAAGGCCTCAGTTTCGATTCCTGACAAGATTGACATAAACAGGTGTTTTTCACCAAAATATGTTTTTTTTATTTCTATACTGGGACCTAATTGCATAAGACTATTATCCTTTATGTAAAATATAGTGATCTATTCCTAAACAAATGCAAATTAGAGAAATACGATGGAAAAATACTTATTTAAATTGAATTATATATTAATATGAATTCAATTAAAGAAATGCAATGTTTTAAATTAACTAATAAAAAAAATGAATCTTTAATTTAAAATACATAATACACGTCTTGTATTTTAAGAAATTTAAATTACAACAATATTGCAACATTGCACACAATTTCAAATGTTTACAAACATTATATGTCATTCGCTCGAGTCATTTGATTACTAAGAGTCACGTTTGTCAGTTGTTAACTTATCAATAAATCCATGAAATATTAATAAAGTTGTTTGCAAGTCGTGTTAACATAGAATTTGATCGTGCTTGCATATTAAATTTGATAATGCATATTCGTGAACCATGAAATGTCAACATCAAATATTATAATCGTGTAATTTAGAATTTTTGGTAAAAACGTTAAAGTATTGTCGCGTGACATCGCGAATCATATAGTGAATATTTTTAAAATTAATAATCATGATTTCAGTAGAACTCTGTTTGAATTTCAACCCTGTAAAACATACAATTATAAGTTTTTTAATTCTGTAAAATATGAAGTTTTAATAAGTGCGTAAAAAAGGAATCTTAATGTCCTGTTGACATTTATTGACGCTCGGTGGTTAATATTAAAAGAAGGTGATTTTAAATATCACGATGGTGTCAAGCACTATGACGGTAGAAATTCCAGAGCCTTTGGGACCCTCCGTCCTCTCAGGGACCACCATTATTCAAACCCTTGAAGAGACAGCAGAAGAACGGTGAGCATTAAAAAAATAAAATAAATATGAATTATGTTTGTTCCCATGACTATAAAACTCCTTGGAAAACATATTAAATTCTGCAAACAATTTGAAACTGAATGAATTAATCATACGTGATTTTTTAGAGAAATAATTACACGATGTACGATATTGTATCGTTTTTTTTTTAATGTTCTGTTCATATTATTATTAATTTCTTTAGTTTGTTTATTTTATATGATTAGCAAACTAATGTTAATGATTATATTAAGTACGTTGCCTTTGCCATATTGTTATTTTTGCTTTCGGTAAAATTAGGTTCTGCCACTAATACGTAAATAGGCGTAAGTATAGCCTGTGAGCTCGCCAATACATGACAGATGACATTAACATAACCATAGAAAAACATAGCAGTTGAGCTCTCAGAAGTAAAGCAACGTGAATGCAGCAATGCTTGAACTACATGTCAATAATATTCTAATAATAAATAATATTATTTGGCCATACGGAAATTTAAAGCACACCTTGGTTTAATTACTAATAGTATTTTATCGGTTAGGTAGGTGTATTTAAAAAAAATGTTGCGTACCTGAAAAAAGCACAAATAATTATGTTTTTGTAAATGATGTCAGTAGCGACACTCAGAGAGTGGCTTTGTGACGTTTCGACATTTTTTATAAGAAATTCATGGCGTAGCCGAAATACTGTTATAAAAACGAGGATGTTTTTGTTGATTGACGTTAGCAGGCGCTACCCAGGGGCGACTTTGTGACGTGAGAAATTATTTAAAAAAAGAGATTCATGGCGTAGCCGAAATATTGTAATTAAAACGAGGATGTTTTTGTTGATTGACGTTAGCAGGCGCTACCCAGGGGCGACTTTGTGACGTGAGAAATTATTTAAAAAAAGAGATTCATGGCGTAGCCGAAATATTGTAATTAAAACGAGGATGTTTTTGTTGATTGACGTTAGCAGGCGCTACCCAGGGGCGACTTCATGACGTGATGAAATTATTAATTTAAATATTTTTTTTCATTTTACATAGCGTAGCCGAGATAAAAAATTGCGTGGTGTTTCGAAATTTAACCGTGTAGGTAGCCGCCTACTTACAATATTATTTTTGTATTTGTATAACTCCTGTTTTATAATGTTTATGTATTTATCGCTATAAGAATTAAACTAAAGATAGTTTTTACTTTTAATCGCTATCCGTTTTTTAAATCATGTTTGTAACACTCAGTAATATTTATTTTTCAAGTATTCAATGTTATTTTTGCATTTTAATTAATATTGTTAATATAAAGCGTATTTTTATTTATTCGAATTTACTAGACTGTTTTTATTACAAAAAATAAAAATGCATATTTCTCTATGTATTTTTCTGTTATAAACAATCTATTAAAATAATACACATCAAATTTCCATTGTCTGTTGATTTTATTTGCAATCTTCTTTTTTTTCGATGGTTAAAACTCTAGGAAATTCAAAGACAATAAAAATTTTACTGTCATATATTGGCGAGCTCACACGCTATACATAGCCCCGTAAATACTGTTTTTATTATTGTATTTATTTAAAAGCCCATAAAATTTCTACACATAAATCATACTGTTTAAGAAACACAGCATTATGAAATAAAATAATGTGAGTTTTTCGGATAAAAAATACTTAAAAATATAAAGAAATACAGTATGCTGTGAACGAGAGAAAATGCTGTAGAAAATAAACAGAAAATAATAGATAAACAAATAAAATTTCAAGAAATTTAACTAATAGAAACGCCCATAGTTAAAAATTCAAAATAGGTAGGTTCGTAGTATTTAAAATATGATAAATATTCAAATTTATATTTGAAGAACTAACTTTGTGGTTATTTATTATAATATAATAAATTTAAAACAACTTTCTTTCAACCACTTATTTTTTATTTTTTCTACCTACCGATTTCAAAAATACTCAAGGTTCTTTATCAAAGTATAATTACTAACAAATTCTATTCTTTTTTATTTTAACAGTGACTAAATATGTACTAAAAAAAAAAAATTGTTTGACATCGAAGATAAGGAGTTGATAAGTCAAGTATGTTTTTTATGCTCTTGACTTATTAGCTCCATATATTTCGACTTGATATTTACTAATCACCGTTAAAATAAAATAGGATAGAACTCATTAGTTTAATATACCTTGATAAGGAAGTTAGTGTAGCTTTGAAACCGGTCGGTAGAAAAAAAAAAGTTGTTTTATATTTATTTTATTCAAGTAAATATTATTGACTGTAAAAGATTCTAAGTTCACTTTTATGACTAAAGAAAATTTGAGGAAATATCAATACCACGTATAAGCATTCATATATATTTATTTCTTTTTTTAGTTAACCTTTTTACATCCTGTAATTATTTTCAGGACTAAAAATTGTGTTGCTTTTACTAGCCAAATATCTCCTTTTTGGTTTTTATGTATATTTTATTGTTACTTTTTATGTTTATTCATTTAATTTTTGTTTTATTTTTCTTATTAATACTAGTATTAACACGTGTGTTTAATTTTCAAATTATAAATTTTATATTCTGTAATTTATTTTTGTTCTTTAATTTTTAATTACTAACGATATATTTTCAAATTTATATTTATGCTTCAATTTTTATTATTATCGGTATGTTTTCCAATTTATATTTTTGTTTAATTTCTTTATTACTTATGCTATATTTTATAATGTGTATTTATGCTTCAATTTTTATTATTATCGGTATGTTTTCTAATTTATAATAATTATGTCTCATTTCTTTACTATTAATGGCATATTTTATAATTTATATTTATGACATTTTGACAATTTTTATTATTATTACCTTCATGTTTTCTAAATTATATTTACATTAATTTTTTTTTAATGTTATTATTATTCTTTGAATTTATTAAGCATCATTTAATGAAATAAAAAAATAACACATGTAAAAAATAAGGTTCTTCCTAAACATAGGAATTTCCTAGCAAGTCGGGACCTGAAACAAAGAAACTCTGTACATTTTAAAACTATAAGATACATAAATAAATAAATAAACATAACATGATATACAAATAAACATTTTTTTTCATTTACCTATATCTTCATTTAGTTAATTCAATATTTTTATTTTATTATATTTTATATTCATACCTTCAATTGCTATAATATAATAATATACTCTTAATTTTAATATGAAGAAAATTAAATGCAAAAAAAAATTGTAACTTTAATTATTTTTACAAAAATCTTAGAAGGCAATATAAATCTACATTCAAAGTAATATTTTTACGTTAATCATAATTTTTGACGCACTGAATATAACCAGGTTATTTCACTATTCTCAAATTTAACTTTTCTATTTTTATGTATAGCCTATTAAGCAATAAATTATTAATAATTGGAAATTTATTAAGCCTGCTAGAAATTATTATTGCTCAAGGACGTTGTTATTACAATCAAAGTGAATAATTTCGTAAATTGCATTGCGGTATTATGGTCTACATACATTATTAGAGTTGATAACTCGACAACTTGATTTCACCAAATTACACGAAGATGGTATAAATTTGATCGCAATTTAGATTTTGAAATCACCGTCAAATAAAATTGTCACCAGTGATTTTGCATAGTTACTGACATCTGAATTTATGCTATCTTGGTTGGATAATGAAGCTATAGAATTAAATTTGCATGTCATGTTCGTGTCAAGTTAGGTCACCATTTTGATAATTTACTCACGAGTGCATGTAAAAACTGCGACCATAGATAATAAATTTTATTTTATTTCTATCTATCTTTATATATAAAATAAAAGGCAATGTTTGAATGGTTCTCCTCGATGGACTCGATAACTACCGGACCGATTTACGTGCGGTTTTCAGATAAATTTACGTCTTTGCCGCGAAAAGGTTTAAAGCTCATAAAATCTTCAATTTATTAAGTACAAAAAAGTTAGGAGCGTAAAAGTTTTTTTTATCAATCACCAGGGTTGCATTTGACGAGAACGCATGCACAAAAAAATCGAAGGATATTGTTTTTTTTGTGTTTAAAAAAAAATGTTTTTTAATATTTCTAACCAACATTCGCTTTTAATGGATCCCAATCAGATTCTTTCTTTACATTCCTTATAATTTATTCTCATTTATTTATTTTTACTGGATTTTTGGTAATGATAAAATAATATGAATTGATATTCAATACATTTTTAAAAATTGCATTGGTGAATAAATTGCACCCCTGTTGGTGAGAAGACCCGAGTTTGACATTTGCAAAAATAATTCAATATTTGAGTATTAATAATTTTTAGTTCTGGAATTCAATCAGAAACAAGCACCGAGGTACCTACTTATCAATGAAAAGTCTTTCATCCAAGCTTATAGCAAGCAAGCCAACGTTCGAGCAGAACAAAGTCTGTCTTATCCGAAAGTATAATTATTTCTTGTTATATTTATGGCTTAGGTTGTTATTTATAATATAATTATATTTGTAAAGAGTTTTAGGGCATGCCGAAACTACGGGACTTTCAAACGATTACACAAACGATAACAACAATATTGTGAAAATTGTTATTTATTATCTCAAATAAAATAATAAGGTCAAAAAGCATGCCATCGAATCAAGCGTATGCGGTTTATGTCAATTTTTTAAATTAAAATCGTGTTACGCTTGTAAATAGTTACCAAAAAATAAAATAAAAACATCAAAACATTTACAAATAAATTATTTACTAGTACTAAACGGTGGCAATGAAAAAATCACATAAGAGGGGAATTCGTGACGCCACAGTGTCACTCCTTAATAACGCCTACTCACGTCACTTAACAAAAACATCCTTGTTTTTACTGTGAATGCTTGACGACAGATTTTGACACTCCATGTTTACGTTCTTTTTAGGTGATCCCGTGTAGGTTGGTTAAGTAGGTGCCATCTTCAGAGCAAACAAAGACCGGTCGGATAAGAAAAATATGGAATCGGTGATAAACTACAGATTCTGATTGTATCTCCTTACAGAGTCAAAAAGCCTTTTAGTTATTATATAAGCCTTATTCGCAGAGCCCGTTTTTATGTATTAATTTATTTTAAAAATTGGTTTACTTACCTGGAAGCTCAAAATCCGGTACGTAGGATTTTTCTCAAAAATCAAACTTTTTTTTTTATCTACGAGACGCAATGTGTGGAGAACTTCTAATCAAAACCCCAAACTTATTTATGTTTGTCTTCTTATCGAAAATTAACTTTGAATTTCACATAATATATTGATTTTCGAACAAAATATTGAAAGTTAGTTTTCGGTTTCAAGAATTTTAGTTTTTTTACAACACCGCCTCCGCGCTCTAATTAATCAATCACCACTCAAAACCTTGTCAAACATGTAATTTTTCTTCAACATGGTAGCAACGTATTATGTATTTTATTTTTTATTTTGAAGGCCATTTTCAACGGGTTGTAAATAACTCGTTGATTATGGGAATCAAGTTGGGATAGAGTGGTATTTGAACCACGGACCTTTGGGCCGTGAGTCCGAGACACTAGCCACGGGACCACAACCCGATTTTTTATTTATTTTTGTTTACACAACCACTTACATGGCAGTTATAAGTTTGCCGTTATTCATATTGCATATCATCTACAACATATTACAACAGCGATGAAGAACATTTTAGAGAAGTTATCTACAGGACTCATGACCTGTCATTGTCTGGTTTAAGTGGTCACTTTACACACTGTGTAACATTTTGCCCATATTCTTCTCCAAAATTTTCTTCATCTCTGTTGTAATATTTTAATATTTACAGCTCCCCAGGGAGTTGAATCAGGTCCATGTCTACAAAAATTTGGACAAACTCAAAACTTTGGATCATGTATAGTTTGACATTATTATTATAAATCGGTTTCTTCTAAATTTTGGATCTAAAATTACATTATACATTTTTTCGTGTTATTTTTTCTTCCATTATTTTTTTTTGCAATCTGTCAAATTAACTCTCCTTAAAGTGTAGTTTCAGAATTTAGATTGTAAACTGTTTAGAATGTTAAGTTGCTTGTTTTTCTTATTTATCGAGTTTTTTTTTATTCATATATATTTTCGGCCTCGTGGCGTTACGGTCACTATCTTTCACTATAGCGTCTGCCTACCATCTAAGAGGTCTCAGGTTCGATTCCCGACATGGTCGATATGAAATATTTATTTAAAAGGGTGCTTTCACTCTAGAATATTTCATAGCCCCTGGACTGGTACCTGAAGCGTAAGACTAATTATTAAAATACTAATAATCATCTTACCTTAATTTAATAAAAAGATTAAGATACGCTGCAATTGGTGTACCAATGCAGTGTCCTTTGCACCATTAGATGCGGACAGGGAATGATGACGATTTTTTCTGTGATTTCTTATTTTTTATTGTAACACAGGTATTCATATTTTTCTTAATATATATTGGATTTTCATATTTTTAAAACAGGTATTTTTGTACGTGATGAAGTTGCTATGAATATTTCTTTGCAATTATACAAAGTAAATTTGTTTTTTTTGACTACCTACTTTATACTATAAGCACTTTTAATTCATTTTTTGTATGTCAAATTAAGTCACATGTACTATTTTTTGCCGTAAATGCCGTATTTCGGTACTAAACTAATCTGAAACTGAAAAAATATTTCATTTTCGTGTAAATATCTACACGTGTTTAATTTTCAAAGGCGCTGATATAAATAACTATGCATGTATAAACCTTTCTGAGGAAAGTTATCAAAATGTTGTGGTACTTTTACGTTCCGCGGTAGGATAATTTTAAAAATGCTACATCATGTAGATTTCAAAAATTCGTTTAGGTGTTAATACTAAACACGATAAACACACGTAACCGCAACTCCATTCCAAAAACGTTGGTGAACGCTGCACTTCTAATACATATTACATAATATTACGTACATCATATGACATCATATTACATCATAAAACTATGATAATAATATTACAATGATGATGCAGTTTGTTGTAATTTAATATCAACTTGAATAACTTTTAATCCCCCAAAATAAAACGTAGGAATGTTTTGAAAAAACAATTTAATTTATTTTTTTCTTATAATAATACATAAAATCAGTAGAACAATAAGTTCATGCTTCTTACCAGCCGAGACAAATTAAATGCATACGCAAAAATTTGCCGGTTGATGACGCCCGTCAATTAATAAATGCGTTTGTAGTGTCTAGAGTCGATTATTGTAATGGCATCTATGCAGGTCTACCAATGAACAAAATGACTTGCCTACAATCTGTATTGAATGCTGTAGCGAGACTTATTTTAGAAATCTCTAAGTTTTCTCTCTTTAATTAAATTACAAATTTAAAAGCTTCAATCAAATTCATTTATCTATTGAATCACTATTTCAAGCGCCCTTGAGGTATTATAATACGAAAATTGCGCTGCATAAGTTATCCATAATAATAATAATAATCAATAACATAAGCAAAAAGTATGAACGGAACTAGAATTTTTATCAAAGACTTTTATAAAATTAACCAGATGGTCAAGTAAAGTTATAATATTTTGTCCAACTGTAATTTATTTTTATTATCACCATTGTGCAATTGCAAATAATGCATTTTATCTTTCATGGGATCTACGACGTAATAATTATCAATTAGAAACCGGTAACCCTTCGTGATATTACTGCAAAATAGTATACTGATTGTTTATATTCAATGCGTTAATTTATTAATGATTAATGCAATATCAAAAGTAATTACTCACCCTGGATTCTTAGTAATCTACTAAGTCGGTTATGATAAGTTCGGTTTACAAAGTACGCAACTGTTTGACCATTGTTGCTGTATATTGTACTTTGTACCATTTTACAAAATCATTACAAATCAATATACGTTTAAGCTTGTGTAATATATTATAATACCCCTATCTTTATGTGTCTTGAAAATGTTTCGAGTCAAATAGGTATGGATCAGAAAACTATTGATCAAGATAAACTGTCCTAAAGAGACAATATATTGTTAAATAAGTACATTTTGAAAGAACAAAAAAACGCGAAAACAGCATAAAATATATACGAAAAGAAGTATTATCCTAGCCACGGTCAGCGCCCTCAAAAAACCACAAGAAGATATCAGGTACCAAGGAACTATTTGATAAAAATCTATGTGTTTCCTGTTTTGTTTATCGTGCCATCGCATCGGCACAATTCACGTTCGTCTGTTGCATTTGTCTCATGTCTCTGTCAGGCTGTTTAACATCTCCTCTCTGACATCATCCAAAAGTGTATGGTGGCCCAGAAAACTTAAATAAATAGATACACACCTTTTTCCATGTCAAACTCTTATAAAGACGTTCCGAAAACTACCCCTGCAGCAGGAAGATAAAATAAGGCACACTGTTTATTCTGCTTAGAAGAAAATACTTTCCAAGCCAAGTTAGTGTCCGTACAAAAGTCTGAAATGGCTTTCTAGGTGTCTGTTAAATTAAATAACACCATGTGTCCGCACACTTTCAGCGCTAGTACTGAATGGAATGATTTATATTGGAATGATTTATTTATCTATTTTATTTTGAATCTTGAAATAAGGTACAAATAAACATATTTTTATGCGCGCTCTAATAATACCAAGGTACATTTATTTAATTTATGAGTTATTAAGCAGATATTTCATTTTCATAATGTTACAATAAATAACAATAATAATAATAATAATAATCTCGGTTTATTAACCAAAATAACAGTTTCTTAATCTACTATATGTTTCAAGTAATACATTTTTCTGGGTTATATCAAGTGTGCTTAAGTACAATTTGTTTTAAGGCAGACATTTTAATGCCAAATAAAAAATAACATGACTACCCACTAGTTAATTTCTTATACAGTCATACAATATTCAATTATACTATTTGTGCTTTAGTAAATATTCCGATTTTTCTCTTCCTATACCCAGTAACCTTTTTTTTACAAATTTATTTAATTGAATCCGGGTCATGGTTTTGGAATGTTTGGGTAACATATTGAATATTTTGGGGCCCAGAAACCTAAAATTTGTTGGCAGAATTCAGAGTTTGCGGTAGACCCTATGACCCTTCCTCTAGTTTGACTTCTGGTAGTGTGGGAGTGTTCATTTTGGGATTTGGCAGAATAATTTGCTTTGACAAACAATATTATTCTAAAAATAAATATTTGCCTTATCAGGCAGATAAGATGCTGAATTTCTCACAAATTATTTTAATGATCGATTTTTGAGTAGATATTAATTCATGTTTATTTGTGTTTATTATTTTTGTTACCAATAAATTATTTTTATTTTTTACTGGGCAGTGCACTGCATTTATTCACATACTAAGAAACCGTCTTCGGTAGTTAGTAGGTACAACAGAGATGAAACATCAACATTCTAGTTTATGCAAATTATGTTTATCATAATATTTATATTTCTACTTGATACGCATAACTGACACACTAGCATCTTCTGAATAATATTATTTACTGCGTGCAAAATACACACTTGGACTGGCAGACCCAATGCCGAGCTTGCCAATGAATACATATACTCTCATTTTAGATTTCTAAATGCTAAAATACGTCAGTTCGTAGTGTATAAGTACTCGCAAGAGTGTTGTATTAATAATCTACTAAGTTATGTCTGGCATCGGAAATAGCCACAGAAACTGATTTAGACTTCCGCTGTGCCCCACCAAAATGGTAAATATTCATTCATGTTTTTACTAAAACGCGATCTTTAAACATACTGGCTGTAAATATAAATTATGTTATTTGGTGCTACTTTAGAAATAACTGTTTTGTTAAATAAGTGAAAATTACACAGCAAATACGTGAACACTTTCTAGATTTTTATAAGCAGTGGAGAGTATCAAACATCAATAAATCAACATTAAATCTTAAAACTATCGGGTTGTGGTCCCGTGGCTAATGTCTCGGGCTTACGGCTCAACGGTCCGTGGTTCGAATCCTACTCTATCCCAACTTGATTCCTATTTTCTAATAGTGAGATATTTACAACTTGTTGAAAATGGCCCTCAAAATGAAATATTTGGGTAAATCATAAAAACGCAAATATTTATTTTATAATTTAAAAAAAAAAGCAGAAATTTATCCGATTCAGTGAATCATTTACAGATAATAAAATTTACAGGGTACCCCTGTTTTCTTCATCCTACAAATAAATTTACGAGTTTATCTTTACATTTTTTCAAATTAAATATAAATGTGACCTCACATTTTTATAGCACAACACGCCAGGAAGTCTAATCACACTGGTATACATAAAAAAAAACAGACTTTTTGTAAAATGACTCCCTGAATCTGAATATAACCCCCGTTTTTCTCATCACCGCCATTTTCGGGGGAGCCCATCTTTCTCCTTTTTATTAATTTTGATCCTAATTTTGGGATGAAAATGATTATTTCAGCTCAACAGAATATTAGAGGTGAGGTTTTCGATAAACTGAATCAGCTGAACACTCTTCATCATCGGTGGACGTATCATTTGATGGTCCAGGCTGTGGCTTAAAGTCAGGGGTAGGGGAGTCAAAATAAGTGGGGGAGCTCCATCGAAAACGTTGAGTGATGGGGTAAAACGGGGGTGCATATTCGGATTCAGGAGATCATTTTACATAAGAATCAGCTCGAAAGGTGTCAAGGCTGATTTTCATCTCGTACATTAAGGTTAATTGCACTGAACGATTTATAACTTGCGTTTTTATAGTTAGTTGGCCAAGTATGCCACATGTGTGTACGAGTACACCTCAAAGATAAAAAAGTAATAAAGATAATAAACGCAACTATTTCACATGGTGAATAATAATTAGCTGTTCTTACATCCTGTCCTATAATACTATGAATAATATATTTAAACTCTTGTGTAGCTGTGATGTCACACTGGTCTACATGCGATACAAGACTCGATATGTCACTCTTATTTTTTTTAATTACGACGTTGTATTTTTTGTAATCTTTAAATTGATATTTTCACACCGGATTTGGAAAGCAAACATTTATCCTTTCTACGCGAAGAAAGAAAGTGACACCAATGCAGCAATAAATCTGTATAGGAGACAGCACAAAGATAGAACTCATAACAAGGAAAACAGAGACGCTGTTCTGTGGCCGGTGTTTGTGTGAACAAAATTCATTTGGTTATTGACAATGATGGGAAGGCACGCATGTGATCGGCATATTTATGATTTTTAAATTATTTTCCTATAACAGTGCTAAATTATTCGTTTATTTTTATGAATAATGGAAAAGGAATTATGAAACAGCCTTCCTTCATGTTTTTTTTTATTGTCTTAACATTATTATGTTCCGTATTTTATGGTAAACATCATTGCACGCAAAGGAATTATTTACCACAGTCCAGGGACGAAGGAGCATATGAAGCAAGTGAGGCTGAGCCTCACAAAGAAATCATTGCTATTCCCCAGTACCTAATATGTATTTTAATTCGCATTATATCAACACATTATGAAGATAAAAAACTAGCAACCAATATAAAAATGCTCAAAGATGACTACAAACATGGTCCGTACTGTGCTATTTATTATAGGTACCTACTTAACATTTACGCATTTAATACTTATCTTTAAAATCTGAGCTTCACTAGAAATTTGGTATCAAAAACGCCACTGCCAGTCTCTTAAGAATTAAAATCGTTACATAATTGCTTTTAACAAATTATATACTAACAAAATTTATTATTACCTACATTACAACTTCAATATTGAATTAGCTATAATTTCACATTTCATTTCAATTACATGCTTCGGCTACTATACTTATTTTAATTATTCAGCAGTCAAAATTATAGCAGTCAAAAATAATCAAAGTTATATCGAACATATTCTTTTAATTGTCACACTTGATTTTAATATTTCTGCATTTTAACAAACTTTTCTATTATAAACTTATTTTAATAAATATAAGTATATGACCACTTACCGACTTTTTATGTCTAACGGTTTTGAAACGTACCCGTCTCTTCGTCAGAACACTCACTGGACCAACAATGCAAATACTAAAATAATATAACATATCGTTTTAAAATTATCTTTCTCACAATCATGCCGCCTTTCATTCGATGTTACACCGATTGGTTAGTGTTCCTTTATCTAAAGGTGATTTTAAAATTTACCTAAACACCATTAAAAAAATCGCAAAAAATAATTGTTACATCACAAAATTAATTGATACCCTTTTAAATTGAAAACTAAAGCAAAAATTCAATAAATTCTTATATCCTCAAAGCCGGTAGACATTAAACGTTGGTAAGTGGTTAAAG
This sequence comes from Micrasema longulum, assembly GCF_059751315.1. Lineage (NCBI taxonomy): Eukaryota > Metazoa > Arthropoda > Insecta > Trichoptera > Brachycentridae > Micrasema > Micrasema longulum. Next base: position 483,349 of record NW_028278121.1, read on the forward strand.
ACTAATATTCTAAAATTTAATAAATAATACTCTGTTTTTTTTCTCTCTCTTTTTAATGTGATTTTCCGTCATAGGTAATATCTTATTTCCTCGCAAAAAATATTCGAAAATGTGTCTGCCTCGTGGTCAAATGATCTATGCAAGAAATCTCGGGTTTAATTTCCCACATTGTTGAAATAAAGTATTCAGTAAAACGCGTTTTACACGTGAATATTTCATAGTCCCTGGACTAGCACAGAAAGCGTAAAACTGATCATCTTACCTTCATGTAATAAAAACGATCAAGATACTCTTTAGTTGATGTTTTAATGAAGTGTCATATTATGCACTATTAGGTGCAGAAAAGAAATTATGAATCAATTTATAACATCACAGAATAGAAAACTGACTGCAACATAAATGGCAACTCAGAAATTTACAATTTCCCACCTTTGAGTATTGTATTTCTATGAAAACAATTCGTAAAATAGATTCGCTAATATGATCGCTGTAATAAAATATTTTCTCTTAGGAAGATTGTAAAATCATTGACGGAACAAGGCCACGTTCATTAATTTTATTAAGTCTTGTGGGGATATAAATCTAGATTTGCGATAGTATGATAATAATTGAATAAATTCTTTTTTTAAATCAGTTTAAAGGTAAAAATACTGTTATTTTTTTTTTATTTGGAAAACCAACAGTTCTACATACACATTTATTGAGCATTTTTAAGGATATATTTATACATAGAAAATTATTATAAATGAAAGTAGAAAGACACAATGGTATATAGTGGACTCGGTGGGAGTGGAAGCGGGAGAGAGGTGTTTATAATTGAATTTGATTCCGTGATTGTATGAAAGAGTACAACTGGTTATCAAATAAACAAACAGTTAACAATTTACAATTTTACTTATTTATTGTAAACAACAGATATATTGTATAAACTCAGAACCAATAACAGACTTCCTCAAATTGTACAAAGTTGGTAAAGAAAGAAAATATAAAACAAAAATAGTTTATACACATAAAAATGTTTTTTTGGTTTTTTTTATTTTTTGTACTGAAAGAAAATATATATATCAAATTTATTTTTAATATTTCAGTGCTTTCTTTTTCTTTTAATTCTTCAGGCAACTCAGTGTATAGCTTCAATCCCTTGTACAGTGAGTTTTGAGTTTTTATTATGAATTCACGCACTTGAATATACACCCTGAACTTGAGAATATCTTTCAATCTTACACTTTTCCCGACCTTTGATTTACTGAAACCCCACCTACATTAACTTGAGAATACTATTTTTAAATACGTCACTCTTAGTCTTGCCGATTAGATTAACACGGTGTGTTGTATAGAACATGTTATGTTTACATACAATATTCTACAAAGTTGCATTTACCTACAAAATAGTCATTGTAAATCAAAGTTTCAGTATTTTGTATATTGTTGTGATAAAAATATCACATCGTCGACTGTGAAGGTTCAACATTACAAGTAACACATTTCGATTTCTTAAGATAGTGAGTGTAAAATTTAGACTTTTATTCTGTGAAAAATAGACAAATCACCCAATTATAGCTAAATTTAACCTTGTTTAAAAAACTTTAAATGTAAGATATTGACATATAGAGACGGCGTAAACTAACATCGATTTTCATATACGAAAATGTGTATATTTGTATGAAAATTCAATACATCTTTGTCGGAAACCTGTAATTGATCACGTTTAAAAAAAAAATGTTTTACATATTGAAAACTCAATTTTACTTTGTAGATAAAACTTCCCATTAAAATATGGACCCTGGTAGTATGGGAGAGTTACTTTTTTGATTTAGTGGAATAGTCAACTTTCTAGAAACATTATGATTTATGAATATACAACAGCCTTATATCTAAAATCCTTGATTTCTCAAACAACTCGTCCCTGTAAAACAATAAATCGGTTTAATTCTTCATAATTACAGCGCGATAACATATTTTTTTAGTCATAAATGACGGCTTATTTCTGCTTAGCGCCAGTCTAGTCATGTCGAAATTCCGGTAGCAAATGAAAGCACAAAAGGCAATTACCCACGAATGAAAATGGCATTTTATTCCACCTAGTAATGTGTCTTTTGTCTATTTACGTAATTGGTTAAATGTAAATTGTTCGTTTCGCACACATATTTTAACAATTTTCTTTTACAGTCTTGCCTATTTTGATGAAAACGTAACAATAGAGAAATTTGAGGTGATTTTTACAAAAATGACGCTATATAAATTATCCAAACATTATTATTATTATTATCACATACTACGAATACCGATTAAAATATATGAAATGAATTAAGAATAACTAATTGTATTTTCAAAATCAATATGATATTGTGGAAAAATGTTTTCATACATAGGTAAATGTAAAAAAGAATTTAACTAAAAATACATTGCTAGAAAAATGCGACGTGTTTGGCCTTGGTTGTTTTGACGTCAAGATTCATGATATTGTTCTAAACAAATTTCAGTGACCTGAAACAAATAAATATGAATCGTGACGTATTAGGGGCGTGGTCAATGGAATGGCCGTTTTTGCGGGAATTCAAAACTACAAATATTTTTTTTTATGCTTCTAATAACTAGAAAAAAATATTTTTACAGGACAGTATTTCATATACCTTTTTACTTTAAAAATGTAAAAAAAAACAACGTGTTATTTCTCTATTGTTTAACTTTTTTATGCAACTGGTATATAGAAAACATTAAATAATAAGAACAGACTTAAATAATGAAGCAACTATCGCGGGCGTTGGGAAGGTTTGCGGTTAAATGGGTTGTTTGTCAACAGAGTTGTTTTAACTATGTTGTTACGCTACTAAACAAACATATACATTAGCGAAGTTCCGGTACTAACATCCAACACAATACCCATATATTGCACACTATTTTGCCTTCCTAGCGACCTTCCGATGCAGCTTCAGCAAACAGTTAACACCATATTACAGGAAATAACCACCTAACTGATTAAAGAAACAGCAAAGGATGTGTTTCATGCATATTTATAAAACAAACGCATATAATATGTAATGTAAAATACACAGCCAAATATAAATGTGAGGCATAAATCAAAAATAGAAATCTCTAAGGCTGTTACAAATGCATAAAAAAACTTCGTGAAGTTAAATACTTGACACGTATTTATCTAGGTTCAAATCAATCAACTCAAAATTCATAGCCACCTTTTTCGTTCATTTTTGCAAAACATGTGTTTTTGTTAACAACAACAACTTATAGTTTTAAGTTACATAAACAAATACAAAACTAAGCAATGATCAAATGAAACAAGATTTGCAGCCGAAACTGAAACCGAATTTTGACTTCTGTTCTAGTTTTGGACGAAACCAAAACCATAGAAACGTAATTATAATTTAAAAAAAACTTTATAGTTTTATTTCACTTTTATTATTATTTTTTTTTAATTTTTACCAGTGACCGGGTTTCGTCGAGACCGACATCGCCAGACTGGTCGTCAAACTATAAATTATGTTTATTATTATAATTAAAATGCAGTTCCACCAAGAAATGTCAGTAGAAAAACTCAATACATAGAAACGTATTTGAATAAGAGAACATTCACCCTAAACACCAATTAGATGTTTTTATTGTTAAACGTTACGAATTGATTTTAAAAAAGTGTTTATTGAAAGATACGATGAAATAAAAAGCATAATTGAAATCAGTAAATTTGTTTATTTTTTTAATTTTTTTGGTTCTTTGTTATGTTAAACATATAACTTATTTGTAACAGTTCTTCAATGTACACTATAGAAACATTGACTTTTAAACTATAAAGTAATTACAAAAATGTAAATATGAAGATCTTTTAAAACTAATACCTATACTTAACAAATCACAAAACGTGTAGTGTTTTTTTTTTAATGTTATTAATTGCAATATAATTACTTATTTGAATCGATGATAATCTAATATCTCTAATTGTGTACCCGAATAATTTTCTACCCGAGTAGAACCGAACGTAATCCGATACATCCCGGCCTCAGGTTTCGGGTGAGACGAACTTTTTGCCAATTTTTGGCCGAATCCAAAACGACACCCGAAACTTGTTTTCTTGGCCGAAACTGGCCAAACTTGGTCAAAACCGAGAGCGGAACTTTGGTCGGTCACTCGACTAAACTAACTGGGCCAGAAATCCACAGCATGCGCTTGTTACAAAAACCGTAAGGGATTGTAATAATAAAAATGTATTACGATTCATAATAATTATACAATACTTAAACTTGAATGATCTTTTTCGGCGTACCTGGTCTTTTGTCTTCAAGATTTAGGATGAATTAAATAAAAAATATAACTTGAAATGTGCTCTGAGCTCCCTGAAATTTCTGAAATTGTACGACCATCAACTGTAAAATATAAATATGACACTTAAGTTTTTATTTTTATTTTCTTGTGGGTTTGCAACTTTAAACTCGCAAAGGTTTATGATTATGATAAAATTATAAATAAACGTATCAATTAAACTACTTGGTTAGGTTTTACTTTTTATTATTTTGAACGACGAGCGCTTTCGCCTAAGTAGGCATCTTCAAAACTGGTGAATTGTTTACAGCGTTTACAGCTTTTATACTATTCCCAACATATTTTGGATATAAGATCAAATAAGTATTTTAACAGGGAACAGAAAACAAAAATATTTACAACTAGTTTGCTAAACAGTTCATTTTTGGAAGTTTTCTGACCGAAATTGGGATTAAGATTTTATTATTTAAAAGGTGGGAAAAGAACACATGGCGAAATACAACAGAGTGGAAAATACACATTTTAACTGATAAAGTTAGCACAATACTTTGATTTTTTGACAGGGAAGTTTACATACCCATAGATGAATGACAACATATTTTAAGATACATACTTAGATAATACATTTGTTCTATGGAGTTTAATCAAGAAATATCAACAAAAAACATCAATATTCGCAAAGGTTTGCTTTTGAAACTTAGCCTAAACCAGGTGAAGTTTATCGCCAGAGCCCTTACAGGGCACTGAGCAATGCAGATTAAATAAATACCCCTCTAGAACTATTAACCTTTCCGAAACTTATAAATGTAGGTGCTGCAGTGCATATGATAAAACGCCTTTATACATTTTACGTAAATGTGATGCTTTATATCACAAAAAAGGCGCATGCTTGTGGGACCATTAGTTAAACCTAAGGATGTTAAAGCGCTCGCCCCTACCTAATAGCCCGATACTTGAAGGGCTTAGAGGTGAAGATTTAGCAATATAAGAGCACTTCAGTATCCGGGTTATTTAGACCTGGGCTTAAAGGGCGGGAACTAATTTGCGGGGACATGTCACAATAGATCTTTATAGGTTGAAGTGACGTCAGGGGCTTATATGCATCAACCCTCTTTTTTCAAAATAAGATTAAGACACTAGAGTTAGTTTTTTTTTGTCAGTTAAATTTTAGAGATCTTGATTACTATTTACTTTGTTTTTTATTACATCATTAACTATGTTTTTACTATTTTACTACCTTTTTCTAATAATATTGTTTTCAATTTATTTTTTCTTTGTTTATTATTTTTGTAATAAAATACAACATAGCTAACGTTTTGTTAACTTAAATTGTTGTGTTAAACAGATTGAACTTTTAGGGCTTTGTAGACTAATATTATATTCGGATAAATACTTCACTACTAGATTAACGTCACATCATATTGAATAGCAATGGCTAATTATTTTTCAGATCAGATTCTTTTGAATAGGTAATAATAGTTGTCGATAAAAAAATGTTCGTGACTCTTGAATTTTGCCGCTTACATAATATCTAGTTTAGCCTCTAAAGCTCTTGTGTTCAATTAATTCATAAAACAATTAAGACGTGAACTCTTTTACATACTTTTACTATTAAGATAATCTTTTCATAACTTGTAATCATTTTTCGAAGCTAAGGTTTTATTATCCCGGTAAATATTTTTGCTATAAATGAACTGCTCACGAAAAAACTTGGTAGTTTTGTAAGGATATTCTTGTTAAATGCTTGTTATCCTTTTAAAAAAATATTAAACTTAGAAATATATGAACATCATAACAGCAAAACAACACATATCTCGTGAAGTTGAAACATATTTATGTTCAGGTTTAATTAGTCCAATTAAGGTATCTAATAAAATCGTGAATTTTTTAAAACAATATTATAGAATCACGGTATTTAAACGTACTTTTTTTGTTCATCGATGAAATGTCTTATTTTGATAATGTATTCTCCTTCAATATTTTACAAGAAAATAACGTATGTATCGTCAAAGCAAATAAAATATCTTTTAGAGTAGAACATTTTCTTTTTCGTTTTGTTTTACTTTTGGTGCAAATTTTTTTATTTGGAAAAAAACGGACCAAACTTATGTTAACATCCAATACTATTTTTACGAATATTTCGAAAGAGATTTAAAGAGAAAATGAACCTCTTTCAGAAGGGAAAATATAGATTTTTACAGGGCTTATGACTTGTCATTGGCTGATTTAGTTTTATTATTTTACACAATGTTTCATTTACATCGATGTTCTACGTTTTGACTTACATCTGATATGTTAATAAATATATCAATATTTACATAATCGATCAACACCAATGTTGATTATAATATAATATCAATTGTAGTACAAGCAATATACAGAATGCGAACTATGAACAAATGTCTCTTTTACGTTATATCAGAAAATCGTAGAATAATGTTCCAATAAATAATGTTTTACGGTTTCCCGCACTTTATTGAGCTCCTTGACGCTGAGAAACAACAATAAAATGGCCATAAAAAGGCGCGGAATATTTTCTATTCAATTCACATCGGTAAAATAGTACACAGCAAAAAAAATATAAATTTGAAAATACCCATATTTCGGATACCATTTTGTTTCATGATCTAGAATTTAAAATAAAAAACCAACGATTTACGATTTGGCATTATCTTTTACTTTATTAAATATGCAATAGATTCTAATAAAATTGTATAATCACAATGGAAAAAATACATTAATAAAATATTTTCACATAACCTTGATATTTTTGGGGTGAGGAAAATGAGTTCTTAATTTCGGATACAGTGGAGGCCTAATTTCAAATACAACGGACAAGTAAAAAACAGCTGATGAGAAAAACATGATTATAATTGTGTTTGCATATAATCAATAGAATTCCATATAAAAATTTGGTAAGGTATCCAAAATCGGGTTGTGGTCCTGTGGCTAGTGTCTCGGACTCACGGACCAATGGTCCGTGGTTTGAATCCCACTCTACTCTAACTTTATTTCCATTTTGTAATAGTGAGTTATTTACAACTCATTGAAAATGGCCCTTAAAATTAAATATTTGGGCAAATCATAAGAACGCAAATATTTATTTTTAATTAAAAAAAATAAAAAAATATAACACTGTTATTGGATTTAATTCTACTTTTTTTTTTTTTTAAATTTATGTGAATTATTAGAAACTTTTATTTCAAACATTCAGAACAAACGAATTCGACTTTTTTGTTAAATCATGTTTACTTTTCAGTACACTACTAGAAATATTTGCTGCACCCAGCTCAATCTTTTTCACGTGTGTCTTCTTAATATAATTCTGGGAACATCATACACTCAGCATCTTCAGGATCTTCAAAATATAAAATGGATTTATCAGACAGAACGTGTTCTTCATCTAAAAAACTTGAAGAGCTTACTTTTTTTCATCGTTTTGTTGGCGGCGACTGATTTCGGGTATCCGAAATTAGGAACAAATTGACTATGACACCTTCATATTAAACAATAGAATAAAGTTTTGATGCTTACCATTTGCCGTCCAACTCAGCACAAACACGATATCGTCAAAAAACTAGATTTTCACAAAATACTTCGAATATTTTCCGTCCGTAATGCGCAACTTCAATGCTCCAGCGGTGCTATTCTGAACCACGCTTGCGGTTGTAGAAAACACTTTTATTTTTGTAAGTAAATACGCGAGATAAAAACGTTTTTTAAGGCCGCTAGAGCGTTTGGAATATCACCCCCAAGGCTGATATTTTGAACGCATTTACATCGCGCTATAACGCATATTTAGTATGTAAAACATGCAATAACGCGCTATAATTGTGTTCGGAATACTAGTCCTGTAGCTCGATCACAAATAATTATCGGCGTGCTTAAAAACATGCAAGGCATTTGAGCGATCACAATTAACAATAATGAACATGGTTAAGTTTTCGCAGTCATAAGTTAACGCGTGTGTAATCTCGCTCGTAGGGGTTTGTTTTTTGTTTTCCTCATAAATAAATATAGTTCACTGGCGAAAAATCGGCGTTTACTTTAAAAGAATACAATATAATGCATTTGCAAAATAGTAAGGAGTATCTTATACAAAAAAGTGAAAATTAAATTACAGTTACCTACTATGGCGACTGCTTGTCTTGACATTTGGCTTGCCAACCGCTGGTTAAATGCAAAAAAAGCATGATAAATAATAAAGACATAAATAAAAATAGCAGTTTTGGAATATTTTCCATATTTACACCGGCGAAATTCAAATTTGTGATTGCGCAGCAGGATTATAGGTCGCGAAACGTTAATATTTTGACATTTAATATTAGGTGTTCACGGATGTTGCGTTGTGATCGCGAATACGACAAACAACCATGGTTAGAAATTTTTATCACGTCGCTTATTAGCATGTCGATTGAGCTACTGGTAATGGTTTAAGAGTTATTACGATATCCAAAATTAAAACACCATACGAAATATGGGTACTTTCCTCTACACGGTATGCCAAAACTCAACTATTCGCTTCGAGGGCCGATATGCCAGTTCACGACTCACCAAATTATGTATTTATAACTTCAGTAAAAAATATTTAATTTTTGAGATATTGGCACTTTTCTGGTGCCAAAACGAAAAATTTTAATATTCTTTGATTCTAATTTATATTTTGCCATTTTGAATAACCCTGCTGGTGATCACAGTCCAAAAAAATTCTAACAGTCCTGTTCCTTTGTGGGAATAAAAAACTTCCCAATTCATGACTTAAGCATTGTGTATCAGCTATGTTTGACTCTTCATGCTGCAAAAAAATGTATCACGCTAACCCAGCAAGTCGTCTAAAAAATTTCTCCAAAAAAGTAGTTTTTTAAATAGTACAACATTTACAGTATTAAATTTTTTAAAAGATATCGCTGTTTTACAGCAAAAGAAACTCATTTTTAATTTTTGTTTTGATTAGGATATAGAATTTTAACACTTGATGATATAAGAAGAATTTTAATTATGTATTTTTATTTAAATTTGCAATACATAAAGGCTATTTTAGATAATAACTTGCAAATATTAATAATTATAATACCCTGTCTGTAATCGCTGTATACTTTAATATTTAAACTAATTAATAAATGCATTACATTAAATGAAAATAGCAACACCACTCCGTCACGAGCACCTGTTTGTTAATTAAAACCATTACTATTATAATTATCACTATAAACATATTTTACGTAACTTAATTATGCAGTTTATTGCAAAATTATGTGGGCTAAAAACACTTTACTTTGTGTAGTTTATAAAGGAGGAGTCGTGAAAATGAGAAATTTTGCCAGTAATTAATATAATCATGAGATGCTAAAAGTTTTTAACGCGTCATTTAAAACTATATTATTTTTACCTAAAAAGACTGTGCTAAAAAAATTCGTCTGCAAGCGGTGTCGTAAAGTTTTATTACACTAAGCAAAAGACGAGGTATTTTTTGATAAGTATTTAAAAACAAAAATTAAACGTACATATATAACAATATAATATACTGTGTTATAAACATTTTCAGTAATAATTTATGAAAAAATAATAATATGATTTAGGCAAAAGGAAAATACGACTCAACTATTTAAAAAAAAGAAAGATATTTATATCAACCACCTACTGGTTTCTAGACGTACCCGTCTCTTCGTCAGGACACTAATTTGCATAAACTAACATGCAAATCCCTCCATTTAACTACAACAGCTATTAATAGTAGTTACATATATTAGCATCTGTTTAATTGATTACATTTTGAATAACTTTGCTTTTCCCGCGACGCGCGACGCGACGGGCGCTCGTTAATCCTGACGCGCATCATTTTTCTTTCTTTATCCAGGGGAGGATTTACCAGTCAGGCTCGCGCCTTTTCAATTCCCACCCCGTGATTAATGACTCGGGTTCTGGAGGGACCTACTCGACCCATTATACCGCTACAACCCCGCGGCCTCCCTTAGTAAAGACAATTATCGCTACTTTTATTTCATTTTATTTGCATACGAAATTTATAAGCTAAGCGTAAACAAGAGCTACTCTTTTGGCAAGACCAACAGAACATTCACTAATTTATTTTGTTTACTTATGTTGTGATTTTTATTGGATTCTGGCTGTGTTTAATAAGTTGTGCATAAGGCACTACTTTTGTATATAAATTACAGTGTATCTGGATAATTTTGACTACATGGAAGGTAAGGTCGATAAGATAACGCATTGAAAGCACTCTCTTTAAACACATGTAAACCCTTTTATAGATCGAGGGTCTTACTATCGGTTTCGCTTACATTAAAAAAAAATGTTCTCAATAAACGAATGATTTTTCCCTTTATACAAATCACCAAATGATTAATTAAAAAGTAATGGAATTAACATCCCTTATTTCAATGAATTCAATAGTCTGAAACCAGTCGTCACATTGTCGCTTCAGTTTGTTTTTGTCCAACAGACTAAAACAAAAATCCCCAGAAATATTTATTTACTTAAACACTTTATAGACATTTTACATACATACGCTTATGCGTCCCGCCCTTATGGCGGGCATATTGCCCACTAAAAACTGTTCAATTTGAGAAAATCAGTGATATATGAACATATTGCTGGTTTATTAATAACTTCTTTATGAAACAAAATATTGATGAAAAAAATATTTTTTTAAACGTAAAAAAAGACTTAATATCTACACTATACTATGAAGAGATGAGGGGGTAAAGGGGGAAGGAAAGAGGGAGAAAAGGGAAAAATTAAATATTCTGAAAGTGACATTTCATACGTGATTTGAATATAAATAAAGGAGGTTTGTGACAGTAGTGGGTAGATTATTCCACAATCGAGCAGCTGCTACTGTAAAAGAGGAGGCAAAAAAATAAAGCGGTGAATGGGTATTGAAAAGGTTCTCTCTTTACTACAACGAAGAGTTAAATAGAGCTTCAAAGGGTTTTTACTAAATAATACATAAATAACAACAACTTAATACGAGATTCTTTTAAACAACCTCTTTACCATTTTTTTCATTGTAATCTTATAAATAAAGGCTATCTCACACCTCCTGTACGCTTAACTTTATTAATTTAAAAATGGTATTTTGGACAAAAACGAACTAATGCGACGACTTTTAAAGAATATAATAATTATATTGATTTATTCATTTATTTACTTACAATTTTTTTGTTTACATTTGTTATATTTTTCATTACATAATATATATCACATTATTTATAAAAACACAAAATCCCGCATAAGCATGGACTGTGCATGGGTATACTAAATCTAGAATACATTATAAAATCTATGTTGTAGATGCATTAAAAAAAAATAAAAAATTAACATATAAAATAACAATTGAAAATTACATTCTGGATGTTCTTTTTAAAGATGAGTAAGTGGAAAATATGAAATAAAAACAAAAAAAAAGATGCACAGTAAAAGTTAAACTATTAAAGTAAAATTATTTAACAAAATAAGTCCTTCAAATATTGATTGTAGATATTTTATCACTCGCAAGGCTTTCTTTGCAGTTTATTCTATTTTTATAACTCTTGAGACGAATTTCTAATAAAATTTCCTCCTGCATTGTAGGAAAATGCCGTACGAGTAGGTATTTACTGAAGCACTTTTCCGATGTAATTTTCCCTCGCGCGGGTAAACTTCGGTCACGTGACCGTATGACGTCATTCTCCCTTGGCAGTGGGCGCGCTTCCGGGGGTAGGGAGACGCTCCACTCGTTATAGAGAGAGACGCATATATACTATGGATAGGTAGGTATATTGCATTATTTAAATGTATTCGAACTTGTTTATGTTTCAATGGTTTGATTGCGTACCGGATTTTTTTATTCGCTAATTGGGCGTCACAAGTATGACGTCATCATTTATCCCAAGGAGGTGGGTTTGTTGCATCATTTGGTTATTGCGCGCATTTGATTCGTGAACTCAAAACCGGAAATAGGGACAATCTACAATGTAAAAAATGTATTTGTGATTTATTATATTAATTTAAGTAAACCTTTACATCATTATTTATTTTTTTAATTTCAAAATACGCCCAAAGGGCATTTACAAAAAATAAACAGGTAAGTATAAACATAGTTATCATCATCTTTTCAAATCCAAAAGAAGAAATGTAAATTAATTAACTATCAGTACTAGTTTTCAACGGGAAACGACAATAAAGAGAAATGAAAAGAGAAGATATTCAGGAAGAGAGCGAAGACGTTTCTTCAGGCGTGATTCAAACAGATATACCGAAGATCTTTGATAGTGGATGGGAGATGATTCCACATTCTAGGCGTATAGACACTGTAAAATCATCATCATCATCATTCCATGTCCGCTTTCTAGTTGGAGCATATGGTGTCCACAAAAAACCTCCATGCATTTCTATCGACTGTCAGCTCTTGTGCGTCCTTCCAAGTCAGGTTCTCGTCCCGAAGCTCTTGACATATACTGCCGACGAACAGTCAGCAGTTAACGTCCAGGACGTCGAGAACCTGATGCCTTTTAAAGTAGGCAAGCGTGGTTAAGGCTCTCAAGAGGCATCCGCAGTATATGACCCAGCCAACCGTATCGCCTCCACTTGTCATAGAAATTTGCTTCGTCCGTTCTCTTACCACTTCATTCCTCACAAAGTCACCCAAGATTCTTCTGAGACTCTTATTCTTAAAACTCAGTACTTTTCTGTTTTAGGCCCTAGTGAGGTACTACAACTCGCATCCGTAGAGAGAATAGGTTATGCAGGCGTTATATAAGCGGCATTTAACCAATAACAATAAACTTTATCAAGTGGGAAAAAAAATATATGACATATTTAGATACATTAGATAACTAAAAAAATATTTTTTTGTCCATCAGGATCTCCGAAAATAACGATATTAAGTACGCTAGACAAATACTCGTATATAATAATAATAATAATTTTAATAATTTTAATCCGGCCCTATTGGGCAAACAGCCATAAATATAATCCTAACAAAGTATAAAACATCAGAAAAACAAAATAAAAAGAACATAACAATCCGTAAGTCAACATCACTCACACGTGACAACAACTTAGTTCAATTTATTGCTTATGCCTTTATTTAATTTATTTTCAAGGAATGCATATAACACTAGAGCATTTTAACTTTGATATGGAGTATCACGGGTCACATTCACCATTCCGCTTAATATTGAACATTCCACATTTCTTCAATTTTCTATAGTTGTAAATATCTTGTCAATACAATTTAAACCATTTAATACGACAGCATGGGTGGTATGTGTCTACAAGTATTCAGACTTGGGTCTTGGACCTTGAGTCTCACCCCACCTGCATCGTTTGGTATGTAAAGGCTTGACGATCAGTCTTCGCTTTTCATTTCAAATATTTTTTACATGAGCATTACGGCTTCAAGTAATTGCGAAGTTCTGACCGAGCGGAGTTTCACAAAATACCGATGAAACACGAAAGGAATCGGTAGCCATGTTTTATTCTATTTTAGTGTTTAAAATGTCGTGTCGTTTGGTTTATTGAAGATTCTTGTGGGTAAAGGAATTAATCGAGTGGTCGCAAGTTGCAAACATCTATTCTATAAGTATTGTAGTAATGGGAAGTGGTCACGAAACTGGTAAGTCCTTCGATATCTGTCATTTTCATCTCTAATTTTCTTTCAAGGGCATCTAATTTCCACCTTATCTAGACTTAGCTTTATGCCTGTTATACCAAAGGGCAGGCGTAAAAACAATCGTTATCCATAAATCACTACCAAATAAAAAAATCAGTTGCGAAATTCTTTTAATTTCCATTTCTTCGTGTTACTTGTTCGTTATTTACGAATCATTTTATAGTAATTGTGATAAAGTGTTTTATTTTTATTTTTATTTTATTTTATTTTATTTTAATAGGTAATTCAACAAAGATACATACAAGATAACATACAATTTGAAAGCATTCGTCGATACAATTTTACATGCATATATATCTTCAATTATAGAATCACACAAAATAGATAGATATACAGGATATTAAGTTGTAATATATATTTTTTTTTTTTTTTTATACAGGACACAATGCAATAGGAAATAAATTGTACGTGTGAACTTATTGAATAAGATTTATTCCTAAGAAATTATTCGCAAAAGCTGAGAGAGTATCATGAAAAATGTCAATTTTATTGTTTCGGCAGTATATATTATATTCCCGACACATGCGGGCCATAAGTGTGTGGTATGTAGCATTATTTGAAAACAAAGGTAGTTTAAATATTTCCCGATGTCTGAGTGTTCTCAATCCTGCATTTATTTGTATTTTATTTAGGAGGTTAGTATCTACTTTGTAGTTTAATATTTTATACAGAAATTTTATATTGAAAACAACGCGGCGTTTTATCAGAGAATTAAATTGAAAAAGAGTTAGAAGTTGCTCGTAATTTGAATTTGAACGGAGGTTAGAAATTTGGAACTTATACAAAAGGTACTTTAAGAACTTTTTTTAACAGATTCTATTGAATTTATATGATTTTGATATTGCGGACTCCATACGCATGAGGCATACTCAAGATTACTGCGTGTTTGTCAAATAGTGTCAACCATATCGGAAATCGAACCCGAGACCTCTTGCGTGGTTGGCAAACGCGCTGGCCACTAACTCTAACTTCTAACTTCCAACGACAGAGATGGCGAACCTTGTTAAGAAGTAGATCAAAATTTGAGAATGGAGAAATATCACATACTACGATAACCGATTAAAATATATATATGGATTTAGAATAATTAATTGTATTTTCAAAATCAATACATATATTGTGAAGAAATGTTTTCATTGGTAAATTTGAAAAGTAACTTTTTAAAATTACATCGCTAGAAAACATGTTTGAATGGCAGGAACAAATAAACATAAATCGCGACGTAAAGGGCGTGGCTAATAGAATGACACTACGATAATTTCAGAAGAGCACTCTTCCCATCGACGGGTGATATATTCTTTTAAAATAATAAAATCGTGTATCACCAAAAATAACGTTTAATTTTTAAAATAATTTATAATTAACTGTTGAGAAGTGAATGACGATTCAATTGAAAATACTAGATACGATAGAAAATCAGCTAGCCAATGTCCACTTGGAAATATTTTTTTCAAATTCCACATTAGATAACGTTTTTATTATAATTTTTCAAATATTTTTTACTGTCCGTTCTCTCTTTTATTATATAAAAATTAAGTTTATAAACATCCACGCTTGGGTCGTTTAAAAAGCCTGCGTGGGTCAGTGTCTGACCCGCGGGTCATAGGTTCGCCATTACTGCCCTGGGGAGTAAATTCCAGCTTATCTGCAAACATTTGGGCATACTGTTTTTGCATAATTAGAAACAATATTGGAATTTGTTCTAAGAATACGAATTTCAAATATGCTGATATTTTCAAATCTTTATTTTTCATTTAATTTGCGTTATAATGTTCCAATTAGTTCTAAGAACCCTTATTTAGGATCCCGCTTATTTCAAGTCGGGTTTGTTTTTAGGTAATTTTTTTCACATTCCTCTTATAAATACTACAATGAAAATTTACTGAAGTACCGAAGGTTGTTTCTTGAGCAAAGTTTTTCAAGAAAATCGATTTGTTTCTTCTCATTTTCCCGCCATTACGTCTGCCTTGGCGCCAACATTATTTGCTTCCATTTTTACATTTACTGTCGTCACTATTATTCTGTCATTCTATATCGATTTTCTGTAGAAAAACATATCAATATATTTCATCAGGTACTGAGAACGATAGATAACTGATTATGGATGTCTACAGTAGGTATTTACAGGGCATAAATTGTGTTAACAAAATGAAGAAGTTCAGAGCTACGGGAAATTGGATACAAAAATGTTTTCTTTCCCGCGTTAAAAATTAAGAATTCAATTGTACTGTGAAGTTTTTCGAAAATAAATGAATATATTAATTAATATGATTTTAATAAAAAATAACTACTTTGAATGACGTCATGAAGTCTTCCAAATCAACCAATGAAAGAGTGTTGTTATATTTATTTAAAACTTCAAGTGCTAAGAATAAATACTTTGGAGGACTTATTGCTAAAAGCAATATCTTCCAGCCAACCAAACATATTGGTCAAAAAGAAGAGATTGGTCAAATTTTTGTACTAAAAAAAATATTAATATTTACCAAAAGATAGGTACATACATAAAAATTTCAAAAACCTAATTAATTAAAAATAACAGCTGTTTTTTAATTGGGAAAAAATGCTTGCACATATAAACTTTAATAAAATAAAAAAAGTACATTATGTTATACGTGTTATTAAATCATGAGAAATGTGGGATCAGATAGTGTGTTTTGAAGGAGAGAGAAACAGAGGAACCAAGGAAAGAAAAAGGGATAAAAATACATTTTTAAGAAAAAAAAAGAAAAAAAGCCTTAAAACTCAGGGAGTTAAGGATTCTGGGGATATATAATAATGTTTCAGGTGTTTTTTGTAAGATACGTAAAAATATAATGTTTCTTCTTTATTTATTTTTTTCTTAGTTTGTTGGTCTTTTGACAAATAAAAAATATTTTTTAAAAAACATCGAACTTCTTCGTTCGATTAGTTCTTTTGAAAGCATTCACCGCAACTATTTAAGAGCCAGGCAACACAGACCATTAGTTACAAAATGCAGGACAAATTTACCGTTGATGATGCCTGTAGGAAAATGATTGGCCTGTTAAATAGCCTTCCGAGAGAGGTAGATCTTTTCCAAGCTTTACCATTTTTAGACTCTTCCTCTCTAACTTTGTATTATAATGTGTATTAGTGACTTATTCGTCTTTGCCAACTATTTTTATGGTCTATTTTGGACCTTAATAAACTATTGTGGTTTTTTTAAAGTGTTTTTGTAATTACCTTATAATTTAAATAATGTACATTGTAATTGGCGGTAGTGCTGTATTGTACATTTAAATAAATAAACCTCTATCTAAACCCAAACAAGTTCTGGGAATCAGGGCCAAATAAATTTGAGCAAGTTGGTGATTTATCAAAACATAACTTCTAATTTACTTTTGATTATGTCTTTTAGTACCGCATAAATCCAATACAATGCGTCTTCATTTGCGTGTCAAAGGTATATTCTGTCGAAGAATGTCACAGGTCAGACAGAATTATTTAGGTAAAAGCTAAGGAAATTGATAATATAACACTTCATTCTCGGATAATCTTGACGTTACAATTTTATTTGGTAAAAAAAACATGCTTTCTTTTACGCCTGCTTCAAAAGTAACTAAATTACAAGTACTTAAATGTATAATTAGATGCCTATAAAAATAACTTATTCTTACATTTCAGATAAAATAACACTTTTTATGTTATTTTACGTTAGTCGTTTTCATTTAATTTTATTTTATTTATTTATTTTACTTTATTTATTTGGGATTTTTACAGCTATTACATAAACAAAATAATTAGAAAAATCTTAACAATAAAAAAAATCCACTGTAAATATAATGACACATAATATATAAGAAAAGAAGTTTAGTAATTGTATTTGTGTGACGTTTGTATTCATGTGTATGTGAACGTGTGTATGCGTGAATGAATGAGGGAGAGGATACATGTGCGTGTGGGAATGAATGAGGGAGAGGGTGCGTGTGTGTGGGTGCGTAAGTATGAAAAAAATATTTGCTTAAAACTTGTAAATTGTATTAAAAATGGTACAATAAAGAGCTTAGTAAAAAGTTAGAAACCTTTTTGTTAAAATTCAAATGACGAAATGATATAAATTGTTTTTTTTTTAAGTATGTTAAATTTCAAAACCGTATTCTGAAAAAAAAAAGCATTTTATTTTGTTATAAAAATGGTTTTAAATTAACTTTTTTATTTCAAAAGCTGAAAAAAATATACAATATTGCTTTTTTCACGAGTTGTGTTTTATAACCAATCAAACCAATTTAGTTGGACTACTTTTAAAAAAGTATTTCTGAAAATTCTAAAACTTAAATGCATACGATTTTTGTTTTTTTCTGAAATAACCAATACTTACAGTTATAAGTGATTTCCTATGTTTTTTGTCCCTAAAAATA
This sequence comes from Micrasema longulum, assembly GCF_059751315.1. Taxonomy (NCBI): domain Eukaryota; kingdom Metazoa; phylum Arthropoda; class Insecta; order Trichoptera; family Brachycentridae; genus Micrasema; species Micrasema longulum. The sequence goes on from NW_028278121.1 coordinate 501,673, forward strand.
AAAATACAGAATTGCCACACTGCGTTTCTGTGAAATTGCAACATTCGCAATAACCCAGTTGTTTTAAAGAAATTTATTGATTAACACCATACCAATATTACAAAATCTAAAAACTTCGTCTTAACGTTGAAAACATAAAATCACGAAATAAAATTATACTATCGGTTAGGTTAGAAAAAAAAACTATTTAGGCGTTAGAGTTTCGTTTATTTCGAGAATTTTCCCAAGTATGTTTGAAATATAAAACTCGATGACCTTTCCCTTTGTCTGTCGTGATTTAGTTGGTTATTTTAATATTTAGTTACACCATAAACACTCCTTACTAAAGGTTACCCTTATATCTAATGTCAGTAAACAATGTTAATACTGTGTTATTGTATTCGTACCTACGTATGTCATTTAGGGCAGTCTTTCTCAAGCGCTGAAGGCCTTCGGGGGGGCGGCAGAAGGCCTAGAGCAAATTGGCAGGCGTTAAAACGGTCTAGGGGGGCGAAGGCTGATTTTTAAAAATGCGGAAAATTATGTTTTCCTGTTATTTCAAACTCAAACTATATTTTTTTTTATTTCTTATTCCTTCCCCGTTTTTTTAAAACATTTATCACGGTTTTCTTAGCCCGTGTGCCGCTTGCTGCTTCACCTGTATGTAAGTGCCCTGTATTTCAAAGGGTACTTGTATGACTCGATTTTACAATTGGTTTGACTCTGTGGTGGAGTTGCTGGAAGACAAAGACACAGGATTGCACGACAACCTCATCAGCAACAAATGACTTATGGAACTAATTACAAACGAGGAAATAAAAATTAAATTCACGAATGATGGTTACTAAGAATTTAGGCTGCAAAAGCCAATCTCGCAACTGTACCCTGGATTATGGTAGATTGTTTAACGATTTCTGATAGCATTCCCACCATCGTGTTTGTCTGAAGACGAATTTAGAGGTGTAGCAACATTGCTAACTTGGAAGAAAAATTGGCTATATTTTTTTTAACAAACTCCGCATAGCCAACATAATATTAATCCTTCACATTAAATAAGTTTGTAAATGCTTTGTTTTGATTTTAATCAAAATACTTAAATAAATATTACAATATTTTAGGTTCGTCCAAATTTTTGTGGCCACTTAAACCAGCCGATGACTGGTAATAAGCCCTGTAAATGCCTAGACTTCCATATTCCCTTCTCTAAAGTGTTCTCAATACCTGTTGTAATTTGTTAAACTTCTAAATATGATTAAGTATGCTTTTTAATTGCTTTTATTAAAAAAGGATCCTTTGAAATTTCATTTCATTTATTTATTTATAGTTATATTGAGAGCATTACAGAGTATCTAATTAGTTCTCAATACATTACAAAATACACATATCAGATTTAGCAAATAGAGAAGAGAAAAAAATGTAAATTGTCTTTCAAAATTGACATACATATTACAATTTGGAAATTGCCTTCCTAAGAGTAATCCCACTGTCATGAAATATATCGACATCCGAGGCAATACGATTGAATAACACGATTGCTCTACCTACCGGCATAACCATTGGCAGGTTGGTTCTGCATCGTGGTAGGTAGAACAACTTGTGTTGCCTTTGTCGAAGATAATTATCAGGGACAAATAGACCGAATTCATTCAGAATATCAGAATTATGTATGCGGCCACCAATGAGTTGAAAAAAGTGAACACCCAAATGGATATTCTTTCTTGAAATGTAAGTTCGAACTCAAAAATATGATATGGCACGTTTAAAAAGAATGATTCCAATGGCTGTTTTTGATATGCGCAATAAATTAACGGTAGGTTTTAAATTTTGGCGGGCTCTAATAATTTTTCACTCTCCAAGTGGGCGATGGGCGAAATAAGTTTGAGAAACTATGATTTAGGGCAACATGGCGCTGGCGGCGGCACGACTGCGAATGATAGGTTAGCGTGACAAGACGTGTTCCTTTAAACATGAAACCGAACACTTCTCACCTTATTATACCACATTCCTTACTCTTTATTCCATCTTCTTCAAGTATTGAACCGCTCGTTATGAATGGTTTAGTTGGTATACCTATGCTATAACGTGCCTTACTCCTTACGAATCTAGGTTAGTGTTCTTAGACTTAACATGAAAGAGAAAATTCTCTAATTGGATAGCCAGGTAGTAAGCACAACTGAAAACTCGACTCTTGTACCATTGTACACGTTTCGTTTTGTTATTCTAAAACTGAAAATTTAATACTGTCTTTTTATTTTTTTGTTTTGACACAATATTATAACATTTTATGTTCTTGTAAATTCTTCATTCGAATGAAATTCTCTTAATAAAACACATTTTTCATCAATAAAAACATTTAAATATTCGCATTATATTGTATTTAGTGGCAACGAGTAAAATAAGAAATTAAGTATCAGTCGCAACACACGTATACAAAAAAAAGACATAAGATTTTTTTTTCGCAGTATGTTGATTTATTTATTAATTTCTGCATTTTATAAAACATGAAACATTACAAATAATGTGTCGTCACATTGATGTCCCTTGCCGCGGACACTTTAAAATCTACTTTTTTTTCTTTAGATATGAGAATAAACAAAAAAAACATAATATCAATAAAAAAATATAATTTCCAAAAAATGATATGTCTTCATAACTGGCATCAAATAATATTCGTTTAAAAAGTAAATTAAAATGCGTCGTATTTTATGAATACAAAAAATTGTATTAAATAATATAATATTCAACTGTTTTGTTTTAATTGCTGATTTGGGGTGAGCTTTTAACTTAAAATGTGCAATATCTTACAACTAGTAAAATGTTAGTAACCAACTTGTTTCTGAAACCCGACGATATACAGGAAGAAAATTACAAATTATTAGAACTGTATTTACCCACAGTTTAAAAACACTATACGTATATTTCATTTCTCCCTGTTTAGATACGTATGTATCATTTTAATTAAAACAAATGAAAACATTAATTTAGTATTGTAGTGGAGCAGAAATTTCAAAATTTGTGAATCGGAACGTCATAATCCATTTTACGTCAACCTGCCTCCACTATCCATTTTTTATAGCCTGTTTAAACGTTTCCTCGTTACTAATTATTTTAATGGACAGTTAAAGTACGTTATAGATTTTAATATTAATTTAAACATTCGTTTACCCAATGAAAATAAAGTGCTTCGCGTTTTATCTGCTCATTTAATTTTAAAATCGTTTTTATCAAGGTACAGGCTAATTTGTAAAGTCGGAGTTTTTAAATATTTTTTCAATAAGCACTTTCCATGTAAGTATTATACTCAATTTTTCTTTTTAAAAAGCCTATTCTTGCTTTCGGGTGACATTTATCCTTATGCCAGGTTCGCACTGAGGCGTCTCCACCCCATCCCATTACCCCATTGAATGAAAGTACTTTGTTGTGGGCGGAAGTGGGAAATTTGACATTTACTTTTACTCATAATAATATATTTTTAGTATTCATAATGTCAGAGAGGATCATTCATAATTCTGACGCAGATAGCTTTGATATATATTTGTATTCATTTTCTTTTATTTGTAAGTATAAAGTATTCACCATGTAAATTGATTTTTTTTCGTACTTATATACTCTTTACGTTCATTTATTATTTAATTTATTACTTTATAAATCTACGAATATTACTTGAAATTTTGAGATGCAAGTTTATCATCATCGGGAAATTGGATACAAAAATGTATTCTTACACGCGGTAAAAATTAGAGCATTGAATAGGGAAACATCACGTTTTTCTAAAAAAAATAAAAGTCCATGAAACACTGTCCAGTAAAAAAAAAATTGCTAATTGTTAGTAGCGTAAAAAATACTTTTTAATTTATAATTTGAATTCCCGCAAAAACGGTCATTCCATTGGCCACGCCCCTAATACGTCACGATTAGTTTTTATTTGTTCCTGCCCATTGAACTTTGTTTAGAACAATATCACGAATATTGACGTCACAACAACCAAGGCCAAAGACGTTGCATTTTCCAAGCAACGTATTTTTATTAAATTTATTTTTTACATTTATAAATGAAAACATTTCTCCACAATATCCATATTGATTTTGAAAATACAATTAATTATTCTAAATTCACTTCATACATTTTTATCGGTATTCCTAGTATGTGACATTTTCCTATCAAAGTAATTTCAAAAATACAAAACTTGAGACATATATTGCGCTGATTATACGACAAGTAAATTTTTTATTTCTTAAATTTTGGTTTAGTTCAATAGTCTATTAACAAATATTGTTTTTTTTTAAAACTGCTGAAGGTTCCGCATTAGAAAGTCTTTTTTTTAATGTTTTAAACATTCAAATTCGTTCGGACGTGAAATTTCTTGGCGGAATTTCATTTTGATTCGTGGCTATTATTTTGGCTATTTTTTAATTTTTTACTTTATTTTCTTCCATTTAAAAAAAAATCTTTAAACCATTCTTATCTGGTTTTGTTGAGTTTTTTCTTATTAATAATATTTTTCAAAGCATCAAAAATAATATAATATATGTTCATTATTTTATACGTATACAGTATCATGTCTGTACTCTTTTATTTTATTATTAATTAAAACTCATGTCTGAGCACCCGATGACAAACTATTATTGAATAGTTTATCCGAACAAAATATGTTTTAATACTTTTTTTTCTTCATAACGTATTAATATTGTAATGTGTATATTTTATTGAATAAAGAAGAAAAGAAAAAAAAAATATGAATGACAAAATGATATTTAGATCTTATACAATTATCATCATCATTTCCTTTCTGCACCTAATGGTGCATAGGGCACTGTATTGGTACACCAATCGCTGTGTATCTTGATCATTTTTGTTACGTAAAGGTAAATATGATCAGTATTCGCTTCAGGTACCAGTCCAGGGACTATGAAATATTCTAGTGTTATTACACCTTTTTAAATAAATACTTCATTCCAACCATGTCGGAAACCAAACCCGTGACCTCTTGCATGGTAGGCAAAAGTGCTGACCACTACGCCACGAGGCTGACATCTAATTACTAAGTTGTTTAAAGCCTTAAGGATGATGCGCATGGCACTCTTAATCTCGTAACATTTCCAATTATTTATGTTCTCTAAATTAACGTTGCGTTTAGTTGAGGTGAAATGAAGCTGTTTGCAGTATGAAGCTGATTTATCGAAATATTTCAATTTTGGGACTATTTTCTTTTAGTAATAACCCAGATATAAAATGGGGAACAAGTTGTGGTAAAGCGGCGTTCGAACCTCGGACTTCCTGATCTAGAGTCCGCGACACTAGCCACGGGACAACAACTCGCCTCTATTTTAAAAAAAAAAAAAAAATTCTTTTATTTAGGAAACATACGGTACAGTTACATAGTTTTATATTTTACACAGTTAGACATAACTCTAATGGACCAGTGAAGTTTCCATATTATAAAGTAATTATATGTAAGGTTATTAATTAAAGTACAAAAAAGAGAAGGAAAAAAAACATAAATGGAAGTTGTTTAAAAATTAAAATTAAAGTTAAAAAAGTTAGTCTAAAGTTTGTAGTTAGTATTTACCAATGTAAATAATATTAGAAATGAAGAAAATTTGTAAAAGTAATCATAAGTTAAGAATTAAAACAAAGAATGAAAAACATGCTCAGACGTAAAATAAAATAAAATAGTAATAACATTTTCAAAGGGAAAAACATAAATATACACATACATATTTTAAGAGATTCAAAGAAACGATGAGAAGAATCTATAAATGAAATATAAGACAATAAATTTAAGTCAATTTAAAAAACATCTTCAAAATGAATAACACATTATCGTAAGAGCAGCAATATATTGATTTTATAAACATATACAATATAAGTAATTCAAAGTAGTTTAAAAGTATAAAAACATGTCAATGCAGCAGAAAAAAAGAAAGCATAACAGGTATAGCAAGTAATCTTCAAAATTTGAAAAACCAATATAAGGAGAAAGTTTTAAACCAAGGGTAGTTGATAAAATTTTATTAAAGGGATTTTGGCAGTAATACAAATTTCAGTAGAGAAATTTGATTAAAAATAATAATATTAATGTGTGTAATGTGAAGTGATGTAAGAGAAAAAGGGATCAACGGGAGTTTTATTCAAATTAGTAGTGCCGTCATGAGCCTAAACTATTGGATTCCGGAAAGGTATAAAATGCCTATAACTTTATTGTATTCCCAACATCCCCTGAGAGCTAGGCGCTTTAATATTTTATTTCTGGATCTAATGTGGAAAGAGGGTGGAATTTCCTCAGGGGTTCCGTTGTGTTTTTAAAACATAGGTGGTAGGGCATCTCCTATACATTACAAAAGTATAGAAATAATATATTTCAGGGCCAGACCGCGAAACGTCAAAGGAACATTCCTTGCGGTAAACTTTTTTTTTAAATCCAAATATTTTTTTTTTCGTAAACAATGAAATAAAATATTATTTGAACTTTAAAATGGAGAAAATCATTTTACTCGGTCTAGAATCCCTTCCACAAACTCCGACCCTCCCCAACCCCCTACCCAACCGCTTCCCTAGTCAGCGTACGGTGCTTATTGTTTCGAGGGTCAAATACGTTTTAAATCTTTTTTTTAAATTAAAAAACGCTATTTTACAAAAAAAAAGTTTTCAGATATTTTTTTAAAGTAGGTACACCATAAAAAAAATGTCTCTGAAGTTTTGCGGAATGGCCCTGAAAAACTAAAGAAAAGGTTACTAAGCGACATGTAGCAACTTTACAGATAGAAGACCTAATTAATTCTCTTTTTTTTAAATTTATGAACAAATATCAAACATACCTTTTATTTTGGCATAATTTAAATAAAAATTTAAAACAGGAAATTTTTCATTAAAAAAAAAATATGAATTAATTAGCTTTTCTGTAAAGTTGCTATTTTTATTTATTTATACTTTCACATTGTTTTTATTATTTTTTTATACAGAATAATGTTCCCTCACTGGGGTGTCCCGTGCCTAGGGAAACATTTTACAAAATGTGAAACATGCCTTAAATTAGTTCTTCAACAAAGTTAATATAATAATATATTTAAAAAACTTAATTAATCCAATTAACCTAATTATCATTAAAATAATAAACAATATTAACTAAAATAATCATAAAAAACATAACCAACTTATATAGACCAAATTTCATAAACAGTACACACATTTTACCTATTTGGCTTGATCCACTCATCGATTCGTGGGCAACCCACCTCCACTATCCATTTCTTAATAGCAATTTTATATTGAAAGTACTTACTTATTGTCCTTATGTATAATGGAAGTAGATTGTACACTTTAACCGAGTAGTAGGCCAATCATCTTTGACTGAAGGTTGTGTTAATTAATTTTTTTTTGCAGCAGGGTGGAGTATCTATAGTATATGTCGTCATATAACTTTTTTTTCCACCGTCGAAATTATATACTAAAGTATATTAAATGATAAATTTATAAAATAATCTAATAGGTACTTACATATAATATGAGATATACATATATTAAATATTGTCACCTGGAGGTTCTTTTTATACAAATCAGTACGCTTCAAGTGCAAGTCAACGGACTGTATTTTTTGATTAAACTTCTTAGATTTTCACGGCCGTTAAGATGCACAATAAGTTTTTCTGGGTTATTATGCCGTGTGTCGTTCGTACTCCCTACCGACGTTTCGGATCGCGTTACAGCGTCCATCATCAGGGTTGATGTGGGTCAACCCTGATGATGGACGCTGTAACGCGATCCGTTAACTATATCAACCCTGATTCCGATAACTACATCAACCCTGATGATGGACGCTGTAACGCGATCCGAAACGTCGGTAGGGAGTACGAACGACACACGGCATAATAACCCAGAAAAACTTATTGTGTATTTTTTGAGTTTAAAACCACCTTTTCTAGATTAAATACTATAAATAATAATTATTATAGAGAATACCGGGTTTAAAAGCAACATTTATAAAAAAGTAAGACAAATTATAGATTTTAGAAGACCAGTAATATCTAATTAATATTATTAAAAAAGAAAATATATACATGTAAATTGTAAACAGCAGTAGTCACAAAGAGTAAATAAATACTTTTGCTCATGGTAAACCAATTCTTGGGGTCCTGGGTTTGATTTCTGGCGGGGTGGACGTGAAATGTTGATTTTAAAGGTTGGTTGAACAACAATATCTCATTGTTCCTTGACTGGCACCTGAAGCGTAAGACTGTTCACCTTACCTTCACGAAACACAAGATTTAAATGCGCTGCATTTGGTTTACCAATTCAGTGCACTATGCACCCCTGGGCGCGTAAAGGGGAATGATAATGATGATGATACAAATTGGTAAATTCTTGTATTTATGGGTTTATTTCTCTATTGCAGATACGAGCGACTTCTGAGGCGTGCCAAGGCTGAAGACCTGACCGAAGTATCTGGTATCGGTTGCTTGTACCAGAGTGGAGTAGACCGTCTCGGCCGACCCGTGGTCGTCTTTGTTGGAAAATGGTTTCCCTTTACCAATCTCAATCTCGATAAGGTTAGTTTTTTTTTTATTTTTATTAAATTGAAAACATATTATACATAATTATATACAATATTCCCAAGGAGTTTATTTAAAAAAACTAACTCATTCATGACTAAAAACATCCAAAACTGAAGTTCTGAGAATCATTTCTACTCTTAAGCAACGAGCGGCTGCAGGAAGGGACGGTATAACGCCAAAAACGGTTAAAAATTGTAAATACGAACTTGCTGAACCTTTAGTTGACCTCATTAACTTAGCGATAGTACAAGGTATATTTCCTGAAAAACTTAAATTGGCCAAAATTATACCACTTTAAAGATGGATGCATAAAGATTTTGCATAAAGATGGATGCAAAAAAAATGTACAAAACTACAGACCCATATCCATTATTTCTGTTTTCTCAAAAATTTTTGAACGAGTACTTAAAGACAGACTTTCCAAATTCTTAAATGACTGTTCTTACCAAAATTAACCCATCTTGCAAAAGACGGACAATTATGTTCTTACTATTTTACTACTGTGTTATAAACAGTTATAAATTCGATACGTTTGGTTATTTAGACTGTCAACTTAAATGGACTAATATTGAAAAATTGTTTACAAACTGAGACATTTGACCTATGTTTTCAAACGTTTAAGTAGTTATGTTCACCCAAACACTAGAAAATCGTTTATCATGCCCATGAAATAATATGGGGTGCCTGTAATAATGATATTTAGCTCTTAAAAACTGTACAAAAACTAATTATTATAATTATACATAAAAAAACTTAACTTTTTCCTCCAACCAATTATTTCAGGAAGCTGAACTTTTGGAACTAAGAAAAGTTTATTACCAACAGAGGGTCAAAAATGTTTTTATGCCCAAATACTTATTTTATAATAATCATAAAAGATCCAGCCAAAGAAAATCCGTATTGTAAATCAAAACTCCCGCAGACATTATTTTTTAACAGCTTCAAAACCGTTCAATGTATTCCAAGAACGATAATAATGTGGTGGAGATAAATAATTTTAATTCGTTTCGATTTAATTTTTTGTAAATAGAAATTATGAAGAAAAAAAAATAATTACACTAAACCCGTTTTTACGTTCCTCAATTTTGTAATGTTTAGGTCGCATTTTTTTTCCATATATTCTCATTCAAATATTCCCCGATTTTTTTTTCGAAACGCATTCGATTTGTCAAAAAACGCCGAGCCGCGCGCCCCCGCTTTTGCCCAAAATGGTGAATAAAATAAAGGTTGTAAATTATTGTCTCAAACTAAATTCATTCAAGTAGGTTTAGTGACATTTTACTAAATTGTGACATGCGTTTGACGCATGTTTAGGAAGAATAAAGTCTTTACAGAAATAAATTACGATGCAGAAAGCTTAAAAATTTCGCAAAGAAATATAATTTTAAGTTGCAAACATAATTTGGAAAGAAAATTGTCTAAACAGTTAGCATAAAAGTGTGAAACAGTTTTGCCGCGATGTAAATGACAATTGAAATTCCGTGGTGCCATACGAAAAAATATGATACCATATAAACAAAATTCCCAATATTTAGGGAATAAATGATTGTATGCATTTTATGCGAATTCAAATTGTTATTTTCATGTTTTTAAGGTTAAGTTCCTACACAAAGTTATTTAAACGCGTTTTTTTTTAAATTTAAAAAAAGTAACACATTTTTCTTCAGTTTTTTATTTCCTCACTTTAGCGTTTTCCTCAGATTAATACTTTTTTTAGCTGTTCCTTTGAAAAACGTGAAACAGTGATTTTACTGTAGCTTTTTTTTAATGTGCATTACATACTTATCTATTTAATTTTTTTCATTTTTTCACCAAACAAAAATACATTTTTCTACACTCATTAACATTTATCTAATGCACTGCACTTCACTTTTCTATAGCAATTTTAAAATATCGAAATAGGATGAACATTCTTCTTATGTTTTAAAACTACATTCATTATTGCCTATTTACCAAAAGTTGATAAGATTAATCAGTATTATAGAGAGTATTATATCAGAGTATTTTTCTTGGCGTTGTAAAATTACAGTTGGTAACCACTTTTAATTTTTTTATTTTTATATTAACATGAATTTCTTCAACTTCACCTTGTAGATAGGTTTCAGTGCTAAATAAGCTTTTGAGGGCACTGCGACCTGTCTAGATTTATTATGACATATTCCCATATTAATTCTCAAGCAATGCCAGTGTTCCACTGAAGCTGTGATTTCTTTTGTGGTATTAAACGTCACATTTAGAAAAATGTGTTTAATTGTTTCCTTTACTGCAAAACCTACATCTAAAAATTTCATAAAAGATTAACTCTAGCAAGGTTTATTTAATCTGTATCTGCAGAGTCCTGTGAGGATTCTAGTGTTAATCCTCACTAGGTTTTTACTTAGTTTCATCAGGTCGAAAGCAAGCGTTTATTGAACTTCAATTTCATGACTTGTTAAATGAAAACTTGATAGACCATAATACCTTTGGTAAAGACACTGACTGTCACGGTATACAGTACGAGTAATGAACTGGAACTCTAAAGGTCATTGAATTTCAAATGTGCTGTATTCTACGTAATTCATTTTCGTATATTTTTATTTATTTTTTAACTGTGGAATTATTTGTCAATCATTTTGACCATTTTCTTCCATATTTGTCATTGAGAGTGTGTAGGTATTGACTGTCAAATGTTTTAATGGATTTTTTAACTTTTTTTTTTAGGCCTTACTATATCTAATAGCCTTGCTGGATCCCATAGTGAAAGGAGATTATGTTATAGCATACTTCCATACATTGACGTCAGGAGCCAACTATCCATCATTTTCCTGGCTTAAAGAAGTCTACAGTATTTTGCCTTATAAGTAAGTTGTTTGCAACATTGCCAATCTATTTTAATAAAAATGTATTTAAAGAAATAATAAGTGTAACTAATAATTTTTAGTACATCTGAGCCCGTATTACAATGGAAAGTTAACATTTATCTTCAATTTTATCCACAAAGTAAAATTAAGTTTTCTCTAGGAAAAATTGAATTTATCTGCATTTTTTTCCTAAACATGTTTTATTACAGGTTACCGACTAAAACAATTCAAATTTTCATACAAATACACACATCTTCGTACATAAATATGGATTTTACTTTATATCTTCTCGATATATACCAATGAAGATAGCGTTTATAATTACGGCTGAGCCCTATTCTTTATTATACTATTATGCACTCATAAAATAAAAAGCGTTATTTAATTTGTTATATTATTTATTGACAATTGATCGAATTCCATTGTAATTAAGAAAAAAACTTATATTTTGATTTAAGTTATAATAATTAAAATACCTTCTAACTTCCCAATAATTAGGGGAACTCGTCATTTGGTACAGGGACAAACAATAAATACACCGCTAACACATAATGTATTATATCCTATGGCATTGTCCCTTTCTTTTGCACTGAAATATTATTGAATCGCTTTCGAATTATTTTTTTTCATGTATTTAAGACGATATTTTGTTGTTGTAAAAATACAGTCAAAAAATCGGTAGAAATTATAAGGAAATAATCAGCTTGGGATCAATAACAAATGAACATTGTTTATAAACATTCAAATACAAACTTTTTTTCATGTAAAAAAATAACATCTCTCATTCTCGTCAAATGCAGCCCTGGTGAAGAATAAATAAAATATTTACGCTTCTAACTTTTTTTCTACAGAACAGATTGAAGATTTCAAGAGCTATAAAAATACCAAAGACAAAGTTCATCTATATGCAAAAATCCAAGCGTAAATTTATCCAGTAGTTATTTAGTCTATCGAAGACACACATATGAACATTGCCTTTTATATATGTAGATGGAAGATAGTAAAATTATTTTATTATCTAACTACAAAGCATTATGTTTTATGCTTTTCACAACCTGTCGTAAAAGGATAGTGAATTGTTAACTCAACATTTATATGTGTTAAATTATTTTTCTAGATACAAGAAGAATCTCAAAGCATTCTACATTGTTCATCCCACAATTTGGACTAAGGTAATTATTTTTTGTCTTTATTATATATGCTTCAATCAGTACCAAGTATTTTTAAAAGCGTAGTCGTTCAGAGGAAAATTCTCTTATTGCTACCTAGATGTTTAAAAGTAAATAATAAACTTCTATCATCTTAAAATAATTCATTAATTTCATAGTGTTTTCTTCCTATTTTTTCGTATTAAAAAAATCAATAATATTATTGCTACCTAGATGTTTAAAAGTAAATAATAAACTTCTATCATATTAAAATAATTCATTAATATCACGGTGTTTTCTTCCTATTTTTTCGTAAATAAAAAATATTCTAAGAAAAAATATTTCGAGGTCCGACAAAATGATTTCTATTTTAAAACGTTAATAAAAAATTCAAAGAACACGGTTCGCCATCTTGTTATTATACTAGCTTCACTTTGTTTCAAAAGTTATGCTGTTTAAATGCCTGCCATCTTGAGCTTTACACTCCTGAAGTCTCACCATGAAATTTTTCATAACTAGCAGAGTCATTGCCTCTGATATTGCTGCGATTATAAGACAAATAGCATCCTTTAATTGGTAAATTTTCTGTGGCTTGTGTTTGCCTCGTCTTTTTAAAATAAATATCAATTACAAACGCACCGTACCACTCCATGATGAAAACTAAAATGCAAATGTTTGAGAAGTCAAAAAGATAGCTAAACTTTGTCCATAGACAACAGCGCCTCCGTGGTGCCAATTTCAAAATAGGAGATCATTCTGTCGGACCCTGTAGAACAAATGATGTTACTTGATATTTGTTAATATGATCATGCCCTAAAGATGAAGTAGAAATGAAAAATCCATCCAAAGAGTATTGGTAGACTTTCAATGCTATATTTACTCGATATACATATTTATGGTGTATTTATATATAAACTGATATAAACATACTGCCTACACGGAACGTTTTTTATAATAGGTGGCAAATCATTCTACAAAAGGTGATTTATGCTGTAAAATCAAATCGTTTTTAACACAGGGATAACTCTGGGAAATCAAATAGATTATAAAAGGGGGTGATTATATTTTGATTTCATTCTCACGTAGGAAGTTTAAGTGCCTACCTAACAAGTAAAATATTACACAACTTGCCAATGTTGTCATGTCAAAGTCTTTTCTGTCAAAGATATACATTTATTATATGATAACAATAGAGTATAACCATCGAACTGTAATCTCAAATGTAATTGGTGATTTCAGATGATGACCTGGTGGTTTACAACATTCATGGCCCCCGCCATCAAGCAGAAGGTGCAGAACCTCCCTGGAGTGGAATACCTCTACTCTGTAATGGAGCCTGACCAGCTGGAGATACCAGCATACATCACGGAATACGACATGACTGTTAGTATTCATCCTCTGCACTTTGTTACTCATGCGGAAAGTCCTCAAAGTCAATAATATAGGGGGAAATATATAAAACTTATTGTATTTTGTTCAAACTGTAGTTTTTTAAACCACAGTTGGTCAAAATACCCCAATAATAGTGGTGATTACAACCCAGAGGCCTGAGAAAAATTAAGTTTTTAATTTTTGTGATCTCGCCGGGAATCAAACCCGGGACTCTCCATGCATGAGACAAGCTTCTTAGCTATTATCCACAGAGGCCGCATTAAAGTTAATTCCGATTCTATCCGTGTTCTGAAGTGCCGGATAAAGTAAATTCTCTAGAACAGAATAGTCAGCGCAGAAGGAACGTAACCCACAAACATATAATTATTATTGCATTCAAAGTTTAGCCATGAAGCTGTGAGTTTTTAAAACTGGTAATGGTGTGAGCAGCGCCATCTATTAATGAATGATAAAAGGTTGGTTCAATCACATCTAGTTAATAAAACTCATGGTTATGGACTCCTTCAAATCCATTTATACCTATTTGTGAGATAAATCACTTCTGCACTAATTGTCTCATGTGTGGTGCCTGTAACGGTTCCTTCTTATATTACTGTAACTGTTGACTGTAATGAAAGGCGTTACTTCTGTATCGAGATTTACTCACGGAAGATTAAAACTTAAATCAGGGGGGCTCTGGTATAGCAGGAACTCGATGAACACAACTGTAGTTTCAGGAGCTAGGCCAGCAGAAAAGACAGCCTATTTCACTGCCTTATATGGCCTCTGTTGGTAGCAGCGCCGAATCTAATGGATGAATTGTAAAATAACACGAGCATATTATTTCCTCCTCCATTGTAAGTGATTGTCTGGTTCTTTGTGCCAACTGAACTAATGGTACAAAGGTCCGGCTCTGGAGGGTTGTTCCACATTTAAACCAAAATATGGAACCAATGCACTGGAACCACCTACCCAGAGAGGACTACTAAATTTAAACAGTGCCTTTATGAGCATGCTACATCACTACATAGTGCAAAATAATAATATAAGAATAAACAACAAGTAATATACAGGGTAACCCCCGTTGAATACGTCCCTGTCGAATTCGAATCCGTTATAGAACGAATTTTTTTAATCTGCCATTTTTTGTATTTGACGTGAACAAAACACCTTGTTTTGGAAAAAAATTGTGACTTAACGGAAGCCTTATGGGTGCTAAAGTTGAGGATATTGTAAGCTTTTTGAAGGCCCACGATGAGTCGACTGTGATAATAATACGAATATGAAATGGATGTGGAATCGGTCTTCACCCAAAAACAGTTGACCGTAAAAGCACTTGAAAGGCCCCTTCTTTCCACAATCAATTTTGAGCTCTTAAATAAAGTGTGTTTTCATGGTAAAAATGTTTTTTTACTCGCATAATACAGGCGAGTACAAAATTCATTGAGTATGATTTCATCAGGAACGTATGCTTCGTATTCGACAGGGGTTACCTGTATAAAGATAATGTTCATGCAGAAAATAAAACAAAGTCTGTGTGTATGTAAATAAATAAACATGTATGGTTCTTTTTTCTGTGCCTACCTTTTTAAATTTTTCTACAAAATGCATATCTGACTAGTTATTACTATAACCGTTCATACAACCTTACGCTGTTTCTTATTTATCAATATCAAATTCAACATTCAACTAATCGAGTACTCTGTCCACAGATAAATGGTCTCCACTATTTCCAACCAGACCCATCGAGTACATAAGACGACATCAGATGGCAGTGCCATATGAAAAGTGATACTGTTATATTAAGAACAATGTTCAAGTGATAGATTTTATATTCATTGAAGGACTGAAGAAAATTAGAGTGATTCAAGCCTGAAGAAATATCCGCATAGCAATATCATTCTATAGGTGACTAATATTTTATTAGGGATAAAACGTTTTAGATGTACAGAACTTTTAATGTTGGTGAGAGTTATATTATGGAGATTAGAGTTGAATTGTTGAAAATACCCCCGCTGTTATGCATTGTGACAGTGTAATTTTTGATAAAACTACTTTTGATGTGAATTTTTTATGTGTGCGGCTTAAAATTTTATGGTTTTGAACACCTGATAAGTTTATTTCCATTAATTTATCAGAGTTAAAAGTTAAACTGTTGTTGATACTTTAGTAAATTACGTAATATTATAGATAAAGTGATTTAATGATCGTCATGAATTTTGCACTACCCATGTACATACACTTGCAGTTGGCCAAGTACTAAATATAGTTATCACAAGAAATCAATCTTCGCAATAAGTACGAAACTTTGAATATATACTAAAAAGTACTTCGATTCTCGGTGTCTTTTTTCCTTCTACTTTGGCTTGTACAAGAACGCTATTATTTCATCTTCCACCTTGTGAGAACTATTTCAGCAAAGTATATAATGATGCGTGGAATAGTTGGTAACATGGTAACATGCAGAGTAATACAAGTTAGTGATTCCGAACTCTCAAGTTCGTAAACGCGCTTTACTAAAATAATTAAAATCGGATATACTATGTCGCGCATTCCATGCTGGGTGTACTATTATACGAAGCTGATAGGATTCGCTTATGATTCCTTGATATAAAATATTGAAACCTTTTTAAGAAATTAATAAAATGTAATATTATATACCTTCTTTGAAATGTTACTTTTTGTAAAATAATGTGTACTGGCTTTTTTCGATAAGAAAAGTCATTGTTGATTAGAAATAACAAAGCTTATGACGGGAACTACTCCCAATTAAAGTGATATAGGTACATTATCTGTTGTTATTTACACGGTATCATAGTTATAATAGATTGTTGAAACTTCATATGTTAGCATTTATTGAAATTATGTGCGAAAGTTGATGAACTGAGATATTAAATCAGTTGTGCCAACAGTTCAAATTCTCCTGCTAAATATATATTTTGCAGTTTAAAATTTTATATTTTCAAAACTCATATCTTATTTTGTTCCAAAACAATTTTCAACCGAGTTTACTCGTGTTTTTAACTAAAAGTTTCAAATGTATTAATAAATTTATTGTGTTTTTAAAGATTTATATTCTGTGTTATATTGATGTTTTTTATAATAAAATTTATTTTCTATTTGCTTTAGAAATAGTTATGTCCAAAAGTGTTGGCCATGCATGAAATAATAAATAACAAAATCAAATGGTTGGCATTTCTCAACACTATTAACAATCTTGACATTTTGCCTTTTTGGAAATGAGTTGTTTATTATATTAACAATATGGCAATTGGTTATTTATAGTTATTGGAATTTTTTATGTACTTCGTGTATTTTGTAAATACACAAAAATAAATAGCTTTTACTTCACTTGAATATTTAAAAAATATTTTTTTAGGTATTAAGTTAATAGAATTTCAGTGAAGAATAAACCTTTATTTTTACATAGACAGAACTTATATTGGTATATCCCTTTACCTCAATTGATTAAATTTTATGTAGATATAAAAACTGTATTTTTTGTCTAAATTTTCTTAGCAATTACATACATCTGTTATTTATTAGTAGATAATATATATAATCACTTTTTTTAAACATGTGTGTTTTCCAACATCTACTGAACTGCCATTACATACAATCTAGCTGCCTAATTAAATTGATATAATATTATTGTTAAATTACCTTCCTCAATTTTCATTGATAAATATAACATTGTGTTTTTATTACTAGTGTAGAGAAGACTTAACATTTGTACTTTATAATTGAGTAGATCTCAAATTATATTGCCAGTGTACTTATTTCCATAAATATATTATTATTATTTTATTTATAATAATTATATTATTATTGTCTTAAGAAATTAAAAATAAATTTATTATTTCTCAAAAGTTATTTTATTATCTACAGAAACAGATTTTGTTCTCAAAAAGCAGAAACAAGAAAGTTTTAATTTCGATAATTAACATTAATTAAGTTAATGTTTGTTCTTACAGATTTTAAAGTTGCTTTATTTGTGTGTAGATAGCGCTTTTACATATTATAAAAATGGGTGAAAGTATATCCCATGTAAAATTTGGAATATGCATATACAATTGCTGACTCAATACTTATTTGACAAGGTAAGAATTCAAAGGAAGTGGGCTCAGATAAAGAGTTTAGAAGTGGAAAGGAAGAGGATCGAGGAAAAAAGGTATAATGGAAAAATGTGTGGAAGGTGCATTTTTCGCTTGAAGAGGTAATTGATTTCAGAGTCTAGCTCCTTGAACACAAAAATAATTACTGAAGAATAATCTGGTTTAGCAGGAGATAGAAAGTGTTTTCTCCTGAAAGGAGAGAAGCAAAAGAAAATTATCAGAAAGATACCTAAATGAAAATTTACCGTAGGTGAGAGATATTAAAGATATTTTAGCTGATTAAAGCAAAGCCACTTTAATTCCATGCCATTAGGTGAAATAATGCTAATGCTTTTTTTTTCTGTATCTCTCTGATACGAGTGGTTCCCAAACTTATTATACCCACCGAACCTTTCTGTGGGTTAAACGGGTTGTGGTCCCATGGCTAGTATAGCGGAAAGGTCCGACATTCGAGTCCCACTCTACCACAACTTAATTCCCATTTTCTAATAGTGAGCTATTTACGGCTCGTTGAAAATGGCCCCAAAATTTAAACGTTTGGGTAAATCATAAAAAAGTAAATATTGCTTTTTTTATTTAAAAAAATCCCCTAACCAGGAACCCCAAATGAAATTACTCTGCAACTGAATTATAGCAATACAAATTTCGCTCTGAGGTTCTGAATGGCGATTTTGTTACCAGAATTGGTGTTTTCCTTGTTCAAAGATTGGTTTCAGCTCCTTTTGTGGAAAATTCAAAAAATTCCTCCTGTATTTGTATGGATTCATTTGAGCTTATGGGTCAATCTTAAAATTTTTAGAGGTCAAAAGTGTTGACAATAAGCAAGCCAATCTTTATCTTGTTCTAACTAAAGTTTCTAATATAAAAGACAATGTTTTAGTTATTCAATTAGTCGCTCGAAATTATTTACCAAGAAAATTAATAATAAAATAAATTAATAAATAAATAATGAAATGTAGTATATTACAAATTTAATAAAACTTTTATGTAAATTAACTTAAACAAAATATAACTTGGCTTATGAATTGAAGATACAAGAAAATGTTAAATGTGTTCAAAAATACTTATGTAAAATAATATAATTCATCGTCACAACAATAAATAAATAATGATACTGCATTCTCTTCAAAATTAGGAAAAAATTGTTTTATGTACCTACTTCACAATACGCACAAAATATTTTATTTTTTTAAATTCGATTATGACTCTTCAGTGCCATATTTAAAAAAAGTTATTAATTGAATTTTTTATTTATGTACCTACTTTTTTACTCATGACAAGAAATGGCTGGCAATTTATTTATTGATTTTTATTTTTAATTACCATAATATTAAAAATGGGTCACAAATATCAAACACTCCGCAGACCCCCTGACGTTGTCCACGCACCCCCAAATTCATTTTAATTTTATACGGACCCCCTGGAGTCTGTAAAAAATATAAAGAATAACCATCAAGTCAGAAGGACTCATCATGGATTCTGTTTCTATTTCACATATAAAACTATAGTCTTCATACTGCCTGGACACGGAAAGAATAAAGGATTCCTACTGATGGACAGGGTAAAATATTACCTTAAAAAAATGATTTTCAACAAAAACATTTTTTTTAAATTAAGGTATACTATCTTTTACATTTCAATTTGTTTTGGTTTTATTATGTGTAAAATAACTGAAAAATTTTAATAATAATAAATAAATAAAAATATGTTTTCCTGGTGACCTTATAAGTTAATCCAGTATTATTGAAAACAGGTGTTAATTATATATATTACTTAGTTTGGTGGATATATTATATTTAATTGGGAAGAATTAAAAAACCAAGAGCAACTCTACGCCAAATCGCTGGCGTATTGTCTTGAACTCTAGTCTAGCAGTTCCTAAAAGGTGTTTAGCGGAACCCTAGGGTTCCGTGGAAGAGTCACAGGGGTTTCAAGAGTTAGGGCGTATTATAAGTAAAACTCTGAAAAAAACAAAAATTTCACATAAAATAATACGCAATACAGGCTTTTAATCGAAAAAATGTTTTTTTTTAAAGTTGAAGGTTACAACGTGCAAACAGTAAGCTGTCATGGGTCCAAAAAATATACTTTTTGCTATTTTTAAGACCCTTTACTGTTTTCCCGTTTACTTTTTTACTGTCAAGACGGAGATAGATCAATTAGGGCTCGATATTTTTTGACGATTTTTTGTGGTCTGCGTTACCTTATTGGACTGTTTAACTCATTGTGGAATGCAGAATGAAATATTCATATCATTTTTTTAAATGTAGTTACCAGTTCGTTCCAGAAACCCGAGGATATTATGTATGTAAATATATCTACAAAAATACTAATATTTTAGCAAAGCCATGTAAAACATAAAATATTATAAATGCAAAATTTGCAAAAGTTATTGCTAATGAGTAGAGAAATCTAATTTGGTTTGGCTAAGTGAAACAATTAATTTTATCGAAAATCTTAAAAAATGTATGGCAACAATGTCTTATGCACATAATTTATAACAATATACATTCATACTATATATATTTATTTATTAGGTATTTCAAAACTTTTGGTTAATGTATTCATCACTGGGAAATCCCCTGCCTAAAAATACATTTAACAAGTTCTTTTTTACATGAATAAACCAATCTCCGACGCCATTTAAAATAGGTAGAACTGGATAGAATAATGAATCGGGTTGTGGTTCCGTGGCTAGTGTTGGGGACTCACGGATCAAACTTCCGAGGTTCGAAACCCCTCTACCCTTACATGGCCGCCTCCGTGGTGTAGTGGTCAAGACGCATGACTCACACACGGAAGGTTCCGGGTTCGATTCCCGGTGAGAACACAAAAATTAAAAATGTGATTTTTTAAGCCTGGTTGTTCTGTAATGTAATTCACCACTGTAATTGGGCATTCTGGCCTGTTGTGGTACAAAAAAAATTAAATTAAAAAATTAAATGATTTCCATTATCTAATAGTGAGTTATTTACAACTCGTTGATAATGGCTACCAAAAATGAAAATGTTTGGGTAAATTATAAAAACGCTAATATTGCTTTTTAAAAAAATAAAATAATAATTACACCATTTATATTTTAGCAAACGCCTGTAATTTTTTTACAATTTGAATTATAGTATTGTCAAATGTATGTAGTTCGATGAATCTTTACACTACTTTATTATAATGATCGGGAGACTATCCATTGTTCAGTTGATCATTAATCATTATGGATCGCGATAATTTTTGCTCAGCCACATTGGATTTTTATTGGACGCCAAAGATATCTGTAGTCTGTGAAGTAAACACATCCATGGTGAAGAATAATATAATCTGTGGTTGAATCAGTTCTCTCCAGCGTTGCCATTACTTCCGATTTTTCGGTAGATTTTAGGGGAAATCTACCAATCTACCGAATTCTATTGGAATTCTACCGATTTATGTACATTTCCTCGTTTTTTTTTTAAAGAACAAAATTACAATACAAATAAAACAAAAACATGTTAAAATAATTTATTGTTTTTTGCTCACTTAGGTTGCCATCCGTTGATTGTTAAAAAACTCTTTATCTATTGTACATAAGTATAATAATGAATTATATATTAATGAAATGGATTGGTTGTATTAGTGAATGGTGATTCCCGGTTATTTTCAAATATATAATACTGTGGTATGATAAATAATGACCATAGAATTTCATGACATCATTGAAATATTCATATATATCTTTGTTTATCTTATGGAGAGAAATGAAAGGGTCAACTGTCAACTGTGTTAATATAAAAATGATAGAAATGGTTTTTCATTAGTTAAATATCTATTTAAATTTAGCTGAATCACTGTTTTAAGCAATGTTTTCAGTACTTCAACAGTTTACAGTTTTTACATTTAAAGAACTTTAAAATATTAATTATTTCTTTGTTTGGAAATTTTGTTTGACAACAAAGATTCACTGATGATTGTAAAAATGACCAGGACATAGAGAGATAGAGAATACCCATCAATGTCAGGGCCTCTATGCTGCAAGACGCTTCTACCAGCAAAAAAAAACTATTTATACCAACCAGGCTTACATTACACAATACTTGAATTTCCACAGAACGGGTATTAACATACATCATTGAATATATTTTATGGAAATAAATTCAACCGATGTATCTTTGTGCATAAAAAAATGCATTCATAGGTAACTTAGTGTGATTTCATTAATATGTATGCCTTTAACCCTTGAAGAGTTTGTATGGTTACACAAAATACAGTATTGTTGAAATAGAAATTAAAATATCAACATAACCTCAAAGTAATTAAACAAGATTTACCTGAATTCTGGGCCAATTTTGCAAGCTGGAATCAATATATTTTGGTGATTCACATATTGCAGTCCTTCTTGTTTTAAATTGTTAATTTATCAAGCGTTTTAGACTATTTAAAGCAACGGCTTTAAGCGAAACCGTGCTTTGATTTTGAACTGTCAAAATTATTTTTGCCCCTTCCCTTCCTCCACCCCCTTCTGAATCTACTGAAATCTACCGATTTATTTTTCTTAATCTACCTATTTTCGCTTGATCGAGTCTGGCAACTCTGCTCAACTCTCAACCTGTCAATGTTCAACTGTCAACTGTCACTGTCAAACTGGTCAGATTCAACCAGATCAGATATCTGTAGTCTGTGGCACGTCTGTGGATTCAACTTTGAACGAGTGACGACCGAGCCAGGACCGAGCCGCGGTTTTCAACTATCAAAATCAAGAAATTTGGTTCCAAAATCAACTTGTATGTTGATTCCCCGTTTACCATAAAATTAAAGAATCAAAACAGTGTTTGACTTTCAAGGAAGTTCTCCTTATTAAATAAATTAGAGCGTTGTTTTAGACTTTCAAGTGTTTTGTTTATTTTAGATTGAAGTAATTATGAATATAACAAAGATTTCATCTCGTGTATTGGCACAGTCCAAGATGCTTACTAGATCGCAAATTGCTAACTTTTCTTCCTCTTCTCTCAAAGTATCTCACGATGAAAATAAAAGCCAGCTTTTTATTCAAATGAATGAGGGTAAGTAACAAATTTACCAATTATTGGTACATTACTGCTCAAATATATTATATTTTTACGCCACACACAAGTTTAATGTTAGTTAGAACATTTCGGGTATTCAGAATTACCCATCATCAGGTGTATTGTAAATATAAAGCATCATTAAAATGTATTTGTTGAGTCGGCGTTTATTTTGTAGAATTCCTATATTATCTAAGCACTCCATGGAATTACCACAATAATTATCTAAATGTTTATCAATTCACGAATGAGACATCTCAGTAATTTTTTATATTTTTTTATTTGTTAATAGAAAATTAAACTAAGCCAAATTATCTTTGCATATTATATTATCAGGGCTATGGTTTTTTGAAGTTTTGTATTTCTGGAATTACTCAGCATATGACATCTCAAGTTCTCTTCCGCTTCTTCTCGGTCAGTTCTGCCGATTGGTCCATTGACGGTATGTAAACTGGAAATCTTCCACAACTCTCTTATTATTGGTTGATTCATATGAACTAGTGGCGTCGCTCAAATTAGTTTTTATCAAAATATCTTTCAATATTTTTTTCATACATTTTCAAGAAACTTTGGCGTATAATTTAATGCTCTAATTTTACCACGTGTAAGAAAACATTTATTGTATCCAATTTCTCGTAGAGCTGAAGTTCCTAATTGTTTTCACAATACTTAATTATCATGTCGAGTGTATCACACATTATTTAAAAAAATGTTATTAATTTATTCAAAATACTAATATGAATATTTAAATTACAATTTTAATTTGTTGCAGCAGAGAGGAAAAACATTTTTGTGAAGGGAGTATTGGAGTCTAGGCATTTACAGGGATTATGACATGTCATTGGCTGGTTTAAGTGGCCACTTTACACACTGTGTAACATTCACCATTCTGCCTATGTTTGAATATTCACATTTCCTCAACTCTTCTATCTGTTGACTTTTGTGAAGTAAAAGAGCTGAAACCTTTATCATGTGGGTGAGATTTATCCGGCTGTAATGCCTAGACTCCCATATTTCCTTCTCAAAAATGTTTTCCCTCTCTGTTGCAACAAATTTAAATATGAACAACTCCCTACGGAGAAAATCCAGCCAGTCTGCAAGCATTTGGACACACTCAAAATATTGTTGATTTAAATTCGCTTCATTAAGTTACCACCTGCCATTTCACATAATTATTGATTTTTTTCCATTTTTATTATCAATGGTGCGAAGGTTTTCATGGTCACTGTTATCAATTTGTTTATTTTGGATGAAACCGTGTTTTGGATTTGTTCCGACGTTTCGGCTACCATTGCAGGAGCCATCTCCAGGGTAAACTGTTTACAGTTTATCCAAATCCAACACACACGGTTTCACCCAAAAAAGAAACAGATTAATTATTATCAATGTTCACGCAGAGCATGCGTTCAATTATTACTTTCTTAAGTACCTAGACTTGTGTATCACCTTCAGTCTGCTTCATCGCAACATTCATTTGGAAAACCCTGACTAGACAAAACAATTATCCGATTTATTTATTTTTGCTTGAAAAATATAGTAAGTAGACGCAAATCAGTGTTTGATTTTAACATTAAAATCATAAACCATCATCATCATTTTGAATATCCCAAACTTGTGTTCTTACTAATTGTAACAGACGCGGCGGATCACTGCTTCGTCCGTAGCAATCGCGCCCGTCACAAGAACTGTATTTCTATAGGCGCTGGTGTCAAACGCAGAGTGGCCGGGCGTAGGCGGGCCTCGGCCGACGAACGATAAGCTCCGGGGGAGGTATCGTCGCCTAGAGATCCCTTGCGGGGTCGCTAGCGAGTAGCGCTGGCGGCCGCAATCCTGAGTCAGGCAACCGGGTTGTAAGGCCGGTATCTCTCCGTCGGTGGGAACGGCGGGGTGTGTTCCGGGGAAGTATCCAAGGGTCCAAATTATCCGGGGTCCAAAATCCAGTCCAAAGAGTATCCGAGTTCCAAGTCCAGGGGGGTAGCGGTGTTCGAATACAGGTGGCGATGAGGTCCGGTTTGAAGCGAGGTAGGGAGACGAAGTGGAGAGTAAAAAGCCTTAGTAGTGTGACGAGATGACTGACTTTATTTTTTCCCCGGCGGGGCTATATATACAACATTTTTTGCCGTGCGGCGGCGGGCTAGGCCAATAGCGGGCGGTCCTAGGTTGACCAATCACGCGGCGAGAGAGATAGCGAGCACATTTGCCGGCTCTATCGGTCTCTCTCGCGCCACGTATAAGGTCCCCACCCTCCCGCTACCCGGCCGCAGTTCCCCGCCGACCGCGCGGCGATCAACACTCATACAGAACAACATAAAAACACATTATGGGCATACAAATATTTTCATGAATTCTAATCTATATGTGGGCTTCAGTATGGCGATGACCACCCCCGAAAGTGACAAATACTAGTCTTTATTGAGGAGATGGTACATCGCTTACACATACTGAAGCCCCCTATGCTACATTAAAGCCCCAGGAAGGGCCGCCAAGTTGGTGCATGTGCTTTTACGTCGGCAACACTAATGTTAAACTTATGTGTGGTGTTAAAATACAAAGTG
The DNA here is from genome assembly GCF_059751315.1 of Micrasema longulum. Lineage (NCBI taxonomy): Eukaryota > Metazoa > Arthropoda > Insecta > Trichoptera > Brachycentridae > Micrasema > Micrasema longulum. The sequence goes on from NW_028278121.1 coordinate 527,269, forward strand.
TTTTATTTATAACATATTAAAAGTGTTATTCCATAAGGTAAATGCTGAAACAAAAAATAGTATAGCATTACTGCTTGTTTTAACTACTAACTGTAATCACTCTTATGGAATCAAATTTTACAATGAAGTAGATGAAATAAAGTTATTTTAATAATTGTATTGCAGATTATGCAACAATTGATTACCACGTTAATGGAAAAAAAATAATCTTTCTACATACCGAAGTTCCAGAAGTTTTCCGAGGGAAAGGAGTGGGAAAAATTTTGGCCAAGGTGAGAAAACAAACGAACTATATAAATATGGACAAAGGAAATATAATTAATATTTAAAGCATTGACTTTGTGGTCAAACATTTTACTAAATGTTATGAAATATTTCTATATATACTAACCACTTACCGACTTTTCTATGCCTACCGGTTTCGACATGGTTTCATGACTCTAATGAAGGTACCTGAGTTTAAATCTTATATACAAATGATAAAGGATTATAAGTAAATAATTAGGAAATGTTTCACATTAGGAAGGCTTTCAAAAATAATGTCCCTCTAAAATTTAATGAGTGTCTCCTGCACGACATCATAGAGGGAATGGCTGAGGGGACAAATTATAGAGGGCGCCCTCGACGGAAATATTTAGAGCAAGTGTGCCAAGATTTTAACTGCGCCTCTTATGTCGAGCTGAAGAGGGCTGCATAAAATAGAAACCAATGGAGGACGAGATGCAGGACTTTGCAGCAAACCAATTCCCAGGATTGAGACTGCGAAGAAGAATCAATAATCAAACAACCTTTCAATGTAGCCAACCTTATGATGTTCCATTGTAATGGTCACCCTATACCTATTAAACTCACGCTCTTCTCTCTATTTTTAACTGTTAATCCCACAAAATCTATAAACTAATCAGTGCATGTAAAGGTTGCCTACTAAACATGTGTGGTTTCAAATCGGCGTGTTGGTTTAATTGGTGTCCTGACGAAGAGACCGGTACATCTCAAAACCGGTAGACATAGAAAAGTCGGTAAGTGGTTACATGCAAATATTTAATAACTTACAAATATTTGCATGTACATTTGCTATTTCATTATTAACAATTGTTGAGGGCAATGTTGTATTTGCTAAATATAAATGCAACTATTAACCCTTGGTACCATAAGTGAGATAGCTCACGCATCGCATGTAACATAAACAGCTTGCCCACCACATACTGCACACCGCATGGACTTAAATTTCCTTGACGGTGCCCATATACAAGAAAAAATTCTCATTGCCAAGCTAGAAAATCTGCCTGAGGGAGCTCTCTGTAATCTGATAGCCCTGTCATCTTTGTGCTGAAAGACGGTAATCCAGAAGCACATAGTACGTACTTGATTAGATTGAGGAAAAGAGGATGTGAATTCTTCACTGACTGGGATTTAATTGATTGGACATTATCAATTCTCCGAGACGATTATAAAGTTTTTTAAAAGCCTTAAATTCCTTTGGAAGCCACCAGATCTGACAGAACCAATAATAGGGCCTCATATGTTAGCGATACCCTGCATTCGAAATTCATAGAGAGGGAGAAAGAGATAAGACCACAGGATGTTCAAAAGATTTATTAGGATAAACATAAACACTTGCATGGTAATATCTAGAAAATGTTTTACCGCCTAAAATAAATAAAGACTTCATTCTAATTTTTATTCCGCGCGATACCCTCTAATAAACTTATCCCTATTAACAGTACTTTTAATAGAATGCATTCTTCTCCAGTATTTTTCTTTCCTAAAAGCGTCCTAAAAGCGTCCCAAAATCTGTTAAATTTATCTGACATTTAAACAGTTAAGTACATAAACATGCCGGTGGCTGCAGCCATTTTTGATTGCTAAACAAATTCATAAATAGGTACATTTCAATACGCTGTAAACATTTTTGGGTTGGAAAATTTCTTTTGGATTTGTTGATGTTTTTAACCTATAATTTAATTTTCAGGAAGCATTTACATTTGCGACTGATAAAAACTTTCTTGTTACGATAAAGTGCGACTATCTTCAACATTACCTGGATACGAATAAAAATATGTTTCCGAATCTCAAAATAGAACTCTAAGATTCTTAGAAACAACGATTAAAGAACTTAGACTGCCCCCATACTCATGTAAATACATTATATATTAGTTTACTTGTAAAAGCATAATGCATATTTAGTTGTTGAATAATTATGTAAATATTTTTTATATCTTAAATAAAGTATTGATATGTTTTTTTACATGAATAAATAATGTAATTTATCAATAATTTTTGATTTTATTTAATCAAATTTGCAAGAGATGAAGAGGAAGCGACTTCTGTATGCAAAGACAGAGTGATGTGGTGTTTTGTCCTCTCTGACTCCCCCTACAGAGAAACAATCTGATGGTTTGTTGTTGTTGTATTTTAAATATTGGGAATTAATAAAACATGTTTATTTTGGGTGGTATAATAGTTGATTCTTTATTTGAGATACATAACTTATTATATTATGTATGTACATTTATTGTTTTCATTTACAGTATCTAGGTAATATTTCGTTCATTCATTATTCCTTTTCCGTACATAATGGTGGATAGGGCACTGCATTGGTCACTAACTGCAGCATATAAGGATTATTTTTGTTGCATGAAGGTAAGATGATCAGTCTTACACTCGTGTCAGTCTAGGGATTATGAAATCTTCTAATGTAAAAACACCTTTTTAAATCAATATTTCATGTTCACCAAGTCGTGAATCGAACCCGAGACCCCTTGCATGGTAGGCAAATGGGGTGACCACTTGACCATGAGTCTGACAAATGTAATTATACTAGTCAGTATTATTCAGCAGAATATCTCCGCTGTTTCAACCATTTTTTTTTTTGTTGTTAACACAAATATACTATTTAATATGAATATAAACTACATAATATTATATTACAATAAGTCTGTTAAATACTGTTTTTTATTTATTTTGGCAGCCATTTCAGAAATTATTTTTACACATTCCCACTAATTATTTGGGTCTCAAATAAGTTCTCGCTGTTTTTCGTTCGACTTGTCTCGGCTTCAATTCGCACGGCATACGATTTCTTTGTTTGAAATTCGACATTTTTAATGCCATGAAAAAAGATGTTGTTTACACTTCAGCGAAGTAACACACACTGTCATTTTAAGTCTAATGGTAGAGCTTCACGATGAAGTTGGCTTTAGTATTGCCCGATGTGAAAAGGCTAAGATAACACCATCTGTCGGGGAACCGCGAGAAATTATTTAAGTCTCTATTAGATAGATATTTTTGCTATCATGCAAATCTTAACTTAATAAAATATGCAGATATTATTAAAAGAGGACTTAAAAGTAGGCAAAAAAAGAATCAAAATAAGGAAAATCAATTTTGCAATAAACAATTTATCAATAATTTTTTAATTAATTATACTCAAATGTTGTAATCGTCTTTTCTTCAACTACTTTCTAAAAATATGAATTACTAAACTAAGTACATTATTATTTGTGCTTATATTCATTTTTGAAATCTCGAAATAATAAAATATTTGTTTAGTGCCAATGTATTTGATAAAAATAATATTTTAGCGCTATTAGAGATTAGTTAGCCAAATTACAGTAGCGAATTACAGCACAGATCTTCCTGACTCGAGAAAAATAGTTCACTGGAAATTAAATCCGTAGAGTAAGAAACAAGTCGTCGTCAACGGGAAAATACCTCTTATGTGGTCGATTTTACGAAAATGAGTTAAATATGACATTGCGTAGAGTTTCAACTGTTCTACCGATTGGAAAAACCTCCCATGCGTAGATAATACTGTTACTTAATTCAAAACCTTTATTTGTATCTCTTATGTGGTCTTTGAAAAAAAATCGTTTTCAAATACCTCCCATGTATTCCATGTATACATAGGAGCTTTTGATTTAGCAAACTTCTATGAATATTAGCATAGTGCGCGTTTTGAAAAAAACACATAGGAGATGTTTCATTGTTTCTTCCCGCTCATTCCTGCCTTTGGCGCCTTTTTTTGACAGTGTTGACAGATTGATTTACTCTAACCTAAAAACGTTTTAAAGCATATTAGTGGTGCATTACAAACAACATAGAATACTATAGGAAAGAACTGATAATACTTTATGTAAGTACTATTATTTATTACGTAAATTATGAGGTTTTTTGTTTTCTTTACTACTCACATAGTATTGAGGTTATGTTGTTTAGTTTAAATAATGCGGAATATTATGCATTTAACTTTTCGGCAAGTTCATTCGAACCAAAGCTTTTAAAAATTGCTAATGCCTAATACTATTTGTTCAAAAACCAAATTTGATGGTGTAAACTTTTCTCAGATAATGACAAGTCGAGGAAGACGTATGATTGAAATGGTGAACGAGGAGAATAATAAAGCAACAAAAAATGCAACAGAAGTAGAAAATAATATTGGCGAGCATTCAACACTTCAGATGACATTATCATCTGAGGAATATTTTTCTTACATCCCGGATGAGTCCTTGAAGAAAATAATTTCAGAAGTATTACCATCCACCAATGATTACGAATCGCAGATTGTAAAGCGGACTGATGATGGTGTTTTTATCAATTTTATGAATATTGAAAATGAAATGGAAATTCAATTTTTGGATCAAGCAGAAGGGACCACAACTACAACTACAATTCAAGCAAGTTCTAATTTATCAGTAGATAAAACAGTGCACACTGAGGACCCTGTTATTAATCATGAAGTGGAGATTCAATTCTTAGACCAACAAGCAGGGATTGCAACTCGAGAAAGTTCTGATTTATTAATAGACAAAACATTGCGTGATAGAAAAGAAACTGGAAGACTTCTTCGAGCATCAGGAAGTCCATACGTGGGATATCGTAAAGTTAATCAAAAGGTGGTTAATGATTCGAAAAAACCAGCAAGACTTATGAAGAGTCGCTGTGGGCATAATTTGTTAGTAAAAAAAACTTTCTTTCGAAAAGAGGTCTTTCATGTGTGCCCAGATAACTGACTGCATTCGTCAAGGTCTGTTTAAACAATTTTGGGAATTAAAGACTTGGGCTGAAAAAAAGGTGTTTATCAGAGGATTTGTGCACACACGATCTATAAGAAAAAGACGAAATAAAAATGTGATTGAATCTAAAGTTTCACAAAAAGAACGAGGCCATGATATTTTATTACCAAAAGATGGGGGTGAAATGGTAAAGGTCTGTAGGAGGTTTTTATTGAATACCTTGTGCTTGGGAGAAGATACGTTCAAAAGATGGAATAAAAAAGAAAATATTATTGAACATGATTCAGCTGAACATAATACAACTGCACAATTACCGCCAAGAAAAAAAAGGAAAATTGAGACTTCCCAATCTGTAAATAATTGGCTAGATTTATTACCTAAGGTTCCTAGTCATTATTGCAGGAAATCATCCAAAAAAATGTATGTAGAACCGATATTTCGATCAAAGAAGCACATGCATGACGTATATTTGAAATGGTGCCTTGAAAAAGAATTATGCTCTGCTTCCTTGAACGCATTTAAAGAAGTTCTCAAAAGCAAGAATATTGCTATTCACAGTCCAAGAAAAGATCAATGTGATACTTGTTGCAGCTTCAAACTGGGTCATATTTCAGAAGAGCTGTACAATGTGCATGTGATTAGGAAAGATCAGGCTCGCTTTGAAAAAAATAAAGCAAAAACTGATGCTCAAGTCAATAGTAAACATATTGTAGTGGCTATGGATCTTCAAAGCATTCTATTGTGCCCAAAGACATTACAATCTGCAATGTACTACAAAATGAAATTACAGGTTCACAATTTTTCAATATACAATTTGGCAAATCGTGATGTTAACCTTTATGTGTGGCACGAAGTAAATGGTGGTGTTACTGCAAATGAATTTACCACGTGTATAATTGATTTTATTTTGACTTGTGATGCAACATGTGAGAAAATTACATTAGTGTCAGATGGTTGTGGTTATCAAAACAAAAATAAAACCCTTGCTAGTGCCCTCAGTGATGTTGCTGTCAAAAAGAATTTGACCATCGAGCAACTTTACCTGACTAAGGGACATACAATGATGGAAGTAGATAGTGTCCATGCTACATTGGAGCACTTGTTTATCCCTCCAATAAACACGCCCTCAGATTACATCGCAATGATGCGAGCAGCGAGGCCTGAAAAGCCCTACACTGTGAAAGTAGCGAGCTATGATTCTTTTTAAATTACGAGGGTAAAGAAACTAATTTTAAATCAATAAGACCTGGAAACCAAATAGGGGATTCAACAGTGGCTGAGGTGTGTAAACTAAAATACACACCAGATGGAAATGTATTTTATAAAACTAAATTTACCGACGAATGGGCAATACTACCTCAGCGGCGTACTATTGAACATAATGTGCCATTGAACAACATTAAACCCCTCTATGATCAGCCCATTCCTATAACAGATTCTAAGTTTAAAGACTTACAATCCCTTAAAAGCGCAGTAGAAAAAGACAGTCATTCATTTTACGATAGCCTTCCTCACAAGCCAGACTCGAGAGTTAAACATAAAATTAAATCTGTAAACGAGGCTCCTTAAGTCATAGGTGAAAAAAGGAGTTCAGGAAAGGTTAAAAAAATTGTTATTAAGAACACTAAAAAAGGGAGTTCATGTAAGGACAAAAAATCAACAAAAAAATAGGTTAAAGTACTAAGTTGATAACTTCTTACGTACCTGCAAAGATTTATTATTAAAATTATTAATTATAAAGGGCAGGCAGCTACAAGCTGACATAAAATGATTGTATTTTAACAATATTATTTTTATTTACTTTAGTTTTTGTATGTACTTTTTTCTGAATAAATATTTTGATTTGATTTTTGAATTTTGAATTTTCAACTGGCAATTCAAGTATCCTATGTGGCTGATTGTTCATTTTGTACATCTCTTAACATCTGAAAAAATGCTCCCATGTATAGTTAAAAACCTCCTGTGTGTCATTTCATGTCCAAAAAAACCTACCATGTGTTTAAAATCACAAAAAATGTTATTTGTACTTCAAATAAAAAGGTTTTTTTTCGTGAAAATACATTCTGACATTTAAAATTAAAAAGCGTATTTTTGGTGTTTTATAAAACAATTCGTAGCTCTCAGAAATCAGTTTTTAGTTGCTCCTGAACAATTACGTTTTCGACACACGGGAGGTATTTTCCCGTTGACGACGAAGTGCTCTTTTAAAATATTATTTTTTATGTGTGATTGGATGGCTCATGAAATAAGTTTTCTAGATTGGTAGTATGCCCATGGTTGTATTCTACTGATTTTCTTTCTGAGGTATACATAGTTTTATCTGTTTAAGGAATGATGAGTAATGAATTAACATTAGATTAGTAAAATTATTACACATCACTGTGAAATTATACGTTCTGCCTATAGTTACACTTGCTGGAACAATTGATATCAAATTTAGCATTCAATTTGAATAAATTCATGTCTCATTTAGTCTAAAAAATATTTTAATCTAGCAAATGACTCTGGAATCATGAAATTAGAATAAAATAAAATAAATATTGATGTGATTCAACCATCTGAAATGCTTAAAATATTTTGTCTAAATGTTCCTTTGACTCTTGTACTCTCATTTTTTATTTAGTTTGAAGGAATCTGTCTCCAAAAACACAGTTAAGTATGTATACACTAATGACATTTTTGTGTTTGTTGGGAAGTTGTTTGTGGAGAAATTTCAGCCATGATTCAGCATTAAAAATTATCATCCAAATTTATTTGAAAAATGTGCAATTTCTGCTAACTACATATGCATAAAAATCAAAAAGGTTGTATTTGAACCAACTAATGATTTGAATTGAATAGTTTTCTCAATGTTTTTTTGAAAATGTTTAAAATATTTACTAAACAATAATATCTGTGCTTGAATAGTAATATATTTTCTATCAATTCTATCTGACAAGTTGTGATTCTTGTGATTAAAATGTTTAACAGGACCTTATTGTGAGCTATTTATTAGAATGGTGTTTTACAGTTCAAGATACATAATCTGTGTTGCAGCGACAGCACTAAAGAATGCCAGACAACTCGCCACCGAGACTACAGCTGTTGTTGTTCCGGAATATGTCACTATCGATCCCATACACATGGACAGTATGAATTGCGCTAGGAACACCATACTGCTTACTATAGCCACATCAGTTCCAAGTCCACGAAGTTGTGTGCCATGCCTCCCTTCTCCTTCAGGTGTTACTTCAAACTGAAAGTTAAATATTTCACAGCTAAGTTATTTATAAACGTCTATGATTTATAGAAAATCTTAATTTTATCTAGTCTTATTTTTAAGTAAGATATTTATTTACTCGTATTCCTTACTATCCCAGTCAATAAGCGTCAAGGCAAAATATTGATGAAATCAAGTACATATTTAATGTTTAAATATTATTATTATCATTTTAAGGCAGAAAAATCACTAAGATTTTAAAAGCTGTAATATTATCATAAAACATTGAGTATGACACAGACTCTTTTTTTAATATACGTTCCGACTTCTTAAATGTGTTGAGTTAGAATATACCGATGAGTTAAAAGTAAAATAATTAACATAAATTAAAAGGTAAAATAACTATGTAATAAATAAAATTACTAAATTAATAACACGGATATGAACTTATACATTCTCAAACAAACCATGAATACCATTCTGAATTATACAGTGAGTGATTTTAGTTTTAAATATATCACAGCTATTTTAGAACTATAGTGGGGTCTATTACCTGTAATTTATACGACGGTAATGCACAAAGTGGCATTTTTAGTAGCTAGTCGTTAATAATCTTACAAAATTACAAACTTTCATTTGGCATACACGAACAACAGTTGAAATGGAGACTATTAGTAATGGTGAGTGATGTGTGAATTTAAATTTAATCTTAGTTTTATCAAAAACAAAACTTACTTTTCCTTGTGCGTGGTAATGTGCCACAAGCAAATATGGCATTGTAAACAGAGTTGAATACATCACTCCTGCAGTCCAGCTAAATATTATAACCCCAGCCTTGTGTTTGGTAATAGCCATTAGCATCATCCCCAAACTGTTTGTTAACAAACCTCCGACATAAACTTTTTTAGCCCTGAAACATTACAATATAATACAAAATTATTTCTATTAGTTTATTTAATGTGAAGAAAAAAATGGGGTATGATATGTAGGTGCAAATATAAATAACTTCTAATAAACTTGAAAAGTAATAGACCTTTTTCTTGAACTTGTGGCAAATACATTTGCTGACTCACTAACCTTGTTTAATATGCTGTGGAAATGTAGGGATTATTGATAAAGTAGAAAATATAATATTATGTTATTAGTGGATGAGAATGCATTATATTATGCCCGGTATTAAATCTGCCACATTCAAACAGAAGCCATACATTGATAATCTAACAAGTGATATGTACCTAACATTGACAGTGAAGTGGAAGGTTCATATAGGTTTGAAAGGTTATCTAAATATGTATATACTGTTTTTTTAACCTTTTTTCTGAATAATTGCTTAATCTCATATTACTTTTCAAGCTTAAAGGTAGTTTTTTTGTTTCCAGCTTTCATTAGTTTATAATATGTGTCCATAAGATACTAAAATTAGATTACTTTTCAGTTCAATAAACATAATTCTAATTTTTAATTAAAATAACGCATAATTTTAGTATAAACTCAGAAAATGATAAAAATCTACATATGTAATTGCTAAAAAGTATAAAATTAGATGAACTAGAAATATTTCATTCCACCACTTCAGTAATTTCGTGTTTTTTCCCACAAAACTAAGTAACCTCCCTTGCAGAATACTTTTCAAAATTCACTAATAGCACCTTGGTGACATAATACATAAAATAATTATTTCTTAAAAAGTACATTAGTAAAAACACCTTCTTTTCCCGGATATCCCGAAATCCCCTCCCCCCACATGTACAGCCTTTATAACACTTCAAACTTCTTAAAGTCAATACCAAGCTGACGATACCGATTACTGTCATTCTATCCGCAAAATAGGGTCCACTAAACACGACAGTTATTTCAGAAATGATGAAGTTCAGTGGTTTTTTTGATTTGCTATTTAATGTATTTTATTTCTACTAAACTACTCCGTGTGTGACGTCTTAAGTTCTCTTCCGCTTCTTCTTGGTCAGTTCTGCCGATTGGTCAGTTGATTTACGATAAACAGGAAATCTTCACAACTATATTGTCATCGGTTGATTTATATGAACTAGTGATGTCGTTCAGAGTAGTTCATTTTTATTAAAATACTTTTTATTATGTTTTTCATACATTTTCAGGAAACTTTTCCATAGAATTTAATGCTCTAATTTTTACTGCGCGTAAGAAAATATTTCTGTATCCAATTTCCCATAGAGCTAAACTTCCTCACTAGGCAAACAGAGCAAAAGCAAGAGAGAAAAATAACTATTTTACTACCTTATATAATTATTATAGCCTCTGTGGGTAGCTCCACATATGAACCAATATATGCATCTAATGCTCTGGAACCTACCTATGGAGGAACATTAAATCCAAACAGTTATCTTGAATCTCCATTGTAGTTGTACTTTTGCAATTTCTTGTTTAAAAATATTTCTGATGTATTTTAGACAAATATTATTTATTTATTTGACAAATTGTAGTCTGCATTACTTCACTAGCTGTTTAATCCATTATGTAATACAGACTGTAAATAAAAGTAAGATGTTAATGAGTAGAAAGCAGATAGCCGCTAAACTGCCGATATGTACAGAAAAATAAATCCATATTATCCGCAGAAGCCGTATTCAGCAAGTGAATTGTCCTATTAATGAATTAATTCCGACTTGCATTTGTACGGCTTCTAGGTGTGTAAAACAGTGCACGAGAACCTGCAAACTGATCTATTTCAGTATATTTAGATGATCATATAATATAATCTAAATATACTGAAAGAGATCAGTTTGCAAGTTCTCATTCCAGAACTCACCTTATAGAAATGTTTCCCAAGAAAAATTTGACGAAGAGATTCGCGTAGATTAGCATATGAACATATAATTACAATTAGATTATTATGAATGAACATACCCATAGCGTTTAATGAGCTTTTCTATAATAAGAGAATAACAAGCGCAGGAAAGTGAATACATAGACATTCCCCAGCAACCAAATCTTACACCTTCTTCATACAAATCTCTTGATGTTGTGCCTTCAGGTGCCTGTAAATTAAAAACAAAATGATCATACTACAAAATTTCTTTGTGTTTATTTTGTTATAAATAAATGGTAAAAAATAAAAACGTACAGTAGAACTCCGTTTATCTAAACTCCAGTCATCCGGATTGCCAAATATCCAGATCATTATCAGAAAATAAAAAAGGGTACGCGGGACCTTGCTGCTCATAAACGAGTTTCTTCGTCAAAGTAATTAACTTTACTGGACATGTTTAAGTAAGTTTTTAATGTGATTCCAATTCACTAAAGAAGTTATCTTAAAGTAAATTTTTCATTTTCTTTCAAATCATTGCCTTGATTTAATGGTTAATCCAACTATCCGGATTTCCGCAAATCCGGATAATGTCTGCCATTCATAAGTCTGGATAATTAAAGTTTTACTCTATTATGATATTTGTAAAAAAATTGCAAATTTGTATTTGAAGAGAAAGGAACACAAAATAAATATTTTTTTAACAAATGTCCTAAAATAATCTTTAATTAATTATTATAATTAATTTTTAGCCCTGTAAAAAGTAATTTAAATAGCATATATCATGTTAAAACATTTCGCCCCAAATTTAATTGTTTTTACATATTTTATTAAAATGGATTCATTATCATTGCAATTTATATAAAAATAGATCGATGCCTACTACACAAATGATTCTTAATTTAAAACTATCTCTAGAAGTATAAAGAATTCTAGAGATTAAGAACCAGGTTGTGGCTCTGAAGCTAGTGTTGCGGACTCACCGATCAGCGATCCGAGGTTTGAATTCAGTTCTCCCACAGCTGGATTACCATTTTCTAATAATAAGTAATGTATTTATAACTCGTTGAAAATGGCCTCCATAATTGAAATACATTGATAAATCATAAGAATGTGGAGATTTATTTTTTATTAAAAAATAATTCCAGGATGATGAGAGAATTATAATTTATATGAACTTACAGCTGGATTACCCAAGAAAACAGCTTCTCCAACAAAGTCAGTGAAATATAAAGAGTAACAAACATGCGCCATCCACGAGAACAAGTTTGTAATGCATACAATCCTCAGAGAAAATGGCATTATCAAGATTGACATTAAATAGTGCTTCAGGGATATTGTTTCAGCTTCAATATCTATTGGCTTTACATGAACATCATTATCCTTAATGGCATTGGCATTGATTTCAGTTTCAGTTTCTGCTTCTTTATTGTATTCATCTTTCAGGAATTCGGAATCCCGAAACGGATTTGTCTAAAAAAATAAAATGAAATTTATAGATATTATACTTATTAATGTATCAAGATTTATAGCAACAGAGAGAAAAAACAGTTTTGAGAAGGTATATGGAAGTCTAGGCATTTACAAAACATTTAAGTAGCTGTAATATATTTTACTTATGAACAAAAGGTACTCGGAAGAATCTGCCGACCAGTGAGAGAGAATAATCAGTGGCGCATTCGGTATAACAAAGAACTCTACAATATTTACCAGGCCCCGGGCATCTCGACACATATGAAGTTGCTTAGATTAAGATGGGCCAGACATGTATAGCGAATGGCTGACTCATGTGTCCCTAAAAGATTAATGAGCGTACACCCGGGAGGAAAGAGATTAGTAGGAAGATCCGGGCTAAGATGGGAGGATAAAGTGAAAAAGGATGCAGCGCAGTTTCTCCAGGTGGCAAATTGGAAGACAGCGGCTGAGGACAGACAGAATTGGAGGCAGAAGTTTCAGTAGGCCAAAGCTCGATATGGGCTGTAGCGCCATCGGGGAGAGAGAGAGAGAGAGAATATGTATTTTAGAGAATATTGTCGTAGGGCGGGCGCTGTAGTTATTTGACTTGCTACAGTAATTGGACAATCTAAATTTAATGGTAAAAAATAAAAAAATGTAATGTGTTCATTTTAAAAAATACACAAAAAGTGTTTATTTTATGGTGGAGATAAAATCTTATGTTTACTTATTTTCGACCATTAAATTTAGTGTCCAATTACTATAGCACCTACCCTATAGACTGATATGCATAATTACATAATATGTTACAATATTATTAATAATTATAATGACTTATTTATTCATTTCTATGATTGTAGATATATAAATTGTTGTGTTGTCCCATTGTCTTATCCTGTACATTCAAGACTTACTAGTCTACGTTACTATATAGCTAGGACAGTAAGGCATTGTTCCGTCTGTTGTATTGTCCTCAACTGTTTTAGCGTGTGTTTTTTAAAAGGCAAGTTTAATATGATGAAAAAACTTAATTGATTGGCTATTCTAAACACCTGCAAAACCTATGATATTTTAAAGTAGATAATTTTTATAAAAACTTTTTTATTTTTTTCATACATTTTTAAGAAACTTTGCCCTACAATTAAATGTTTTAATTTTTACAGTGTGTCAGAAAACATTTTTCATATCCAATTTCCCATAGCACTGAACTTGTTAATTGAAGGCACTTACATTGTTTATAGGTGGGTCTGAGTCACCAGTTTTAGCTGCAGTTCCATAAGATTTTTCCTCATCTTTCTTATTGATAAGAGCTTCCTCATTTTGATTGTTTGACAGATGGATAATATCCTTGATGCGTAAATCATCTTCTAGAATATCTAGTGGTATTTCACGAAAACTGGTAATTGTATAGCTCACACATATTATAAATATCACTGTTATAAGTGAAAAGACTGCCCTCACATGTCCACCGAATAAAATACCTAGAAATAACTATTTTTGTAAATTAATACATGTGAAATAAAAGGTTTCTAAAATATATTGTACTCTTTACCTATTGCTGTTACATCCCAATTAATTCCACCGAGCCCATATCCAAAAAATCCTCCTAATCCGGCCATTATTGTGAATGTACTGAGTCCTCTAGCGTGGTCCTCTGGAAAATAGTAAAAGTAATGTTATTTTATTGAAATTAATACTCTATGCAGGTAGAAGAATTCATAAATTAATATTACATGATAACTAGGTTACTTCAAAATCAGGATTTTTGAGTTTACCACTAAAACACACATTCTTACTCCATGAATGTTAAATTGTGTGGTGGATTGAAATAATATTATGATAATTTGAATTCACAAATTGTTTATTTGTAGCATTCATGGAGAAGGATACAGAATTGTGTTTTTAATGGTTCTCATATCTACACATAAATGCTGATTTTGAAGTTATCTGGTTGTAGTATATAATTACCACATAATATAATTCATGATTAACTGAAATGTTTCAGACTGAAAAAAAAAAGATAGAATTAATACAAGCATTTTTGGAAGTGTATGATAAATTATATTTACCATATAATAATGCATTGCTTGGATAATAATGGCAGCGTGTACATGAAAAGGTTGACGTGGTTTTAAAGGTGCTATACTACAATATTTCATCGTTTCTGGACAGGTACCTAAAGCGTAAAACTGATCACCTTACCTTCTATGTAATAAAAATTATCCAGATTCGCTGCCTTTGGAGTTCTGATGCAGTGCCCTATACACTACTGGGTACAAACAGTGAAATGATGATCATGATGATGATGAAGACAATAATCATTCAAATTATTGTAAGAAGGTGAATGTGTCAACGTATGTTTATATATGTTTGAGGGTGTTTGTATATGATTGTGTGTGTGTGTTATGTCATGTGCGTATGTTAGTTTGGATATGACAATGTGTAGTGAATAAATGAGCTGACTTTTTAAAACTATTTGACAGACGCTGTGGTGGCGCAGTTGGTTAGACGGCCAAGTGTGAAACTGTCATTGCGGGTTCAATTCCCGCCAGTTGCAAGAAAAAAATTCAAGTTAGATTTTTTTCTTAATGATTTTTCTGGGTACTTATACTTTTTATAACTTTCTACTGTATCTTTACTTTTCCACCTGCTGACTAGCCTCTGAAATAAAGGCTTAGTGGGTTATTACTTTTTAAAAAACCAAAAAAAAGTTTTAACTTCTTATTTAATTATCGAACATATTTGTAATTAATACCAATCAGATCTTGTGAGTGTAAAGCATGGGTTTTCATAATTTTGATCCGGCTACAAGATGAGATCTCAACAGAATACTTGTACAAGGTTTTCCTGTAATTGTAAAACAGATATGAATTTGCACAAATATTCCCTTTTTGGTCTCAATAGTGTTTTATATCATGAATGAACATATTAAGTTCTCCAAAATAATAGCCATCTTCAGGAAGAATATTCAAAATTGAATTTCGTCCAGGGAAAGACATCATTATAGGAAACTGTTGAAAGACATTATAAAAATTAGTTTATTTTTATTCATAATATGGTGTTCACGTAGTGTTGCGCGTTGTTTCAGATAGTGTTATGAAATAGTTATTTATGTCATCATTTTTATATTTATATTTTTAAATAGGTATGCCTCTACTTTTCATTATGTTGTATTCCAACTTTAGAAGGATTTTCGTCTCACTGAATTGAGAATATGTTACTATTTTATTGAATATAATCACCGTTGTAATGAATTTAAATAAACAAATTAGGTACTTAATGTTAATATTTGAATAAAAGTAAATTAACATAAGCTTAGTCCTACCTGGTAATGTAACATCTAGCAGGTATGCTCTAGATGGACTTTGACAAGCATCAGCATCAAAGTCTAATAATACAGTGCCAAGTATTGTAAAGAAGACGCCCCAAGGATGTGGAGTAATAGGAATCGGTTCATCTAGGTCCAGTAAACTTGTCAGATTATTTGTATCCACTGTATCAAATTTACTGGCTGATGTTCTGTGAGGAAGGACTGGTAGCAAGAGTTGTGAAGAGCTGTTGTCATATGGATAGTAATCACCCATTGCATAGCCAATGTCTTCTCCATTAGGAACCAGCAGCAACCCTGATCAGAAAAATGACATGTTTCATCTTTTAAAAATTTTTCTCTATTTTATTTTTCCCTCTTTCTTGTGAATGTGGTCTAACTTTTACTTTAACTAAAAACAATACTCTCTCAGTAATCGGCGGCTCGATTATCCGACTTTTCAATTCCTCTAATTATCTCAATGAAATATCTTACAAATCTATGAAAATTCAACTTTTTCTTGCCTTACCTAGGAATACTCCGACTGAGAGTAGAACGATAAACGGTCTCCTTCTCCCGAACACAGATCTGCACCTATCACTGAGTGAGCCGAGGATAGGAGTCAGGAAGAAACCGACTAGCGGAGACAGGGCCCATACGAGGGTCATGTGTTGATGAGCCACACCAATCTTCAGTAATGTGGGGGAAACGAAAGCTGTTTCTCCTGCATAAGAGAATTCTATACCCATCACTGCGGCTGATATTCGTATCAACTCTTTTCTTGTTTTCTTTCTAGAATTAATGAGAAAGACAAATGTTTTAATCATTTTACAATATAAACTACTACTTTCTAAACATTAAAACTGCATATTATTTTATTTATTTATTACATATACGGTCTAAGCCTAAGTTTTATGAAGAAATATGTACAAAAAACTGAACAAAAAGAACATAAAACTATGTAGCGAAGACAAATGAGGGCAATAATATAATGGTATACAATATATTCATAAACATGATCAACATATAAAACTTCAAGCTAAACCATACCAATCCATCTTCATCCCACACTGTTTTAGAGGCGAAGAGATCTACAGAAAGCCGGAAGATCTTTCCCAAAAAATTCCAAAGTGTCTGATGAATTGACTAATCTACACACCTGGACATTGAGGCATAAAAACAAAAGTTGCTCTTAAAATAATAATATATTTATAATAACATGTTATTTGTATATATATTCCCTATATTAACACCTGAAGCTTAAGACTGACCATCTTACTTTCATGTAACAAAAATGATCAAAATACGCTACAGTTAGAGTACTGATGCAGTGCCTTATGCACTTTGCGGAAAAATAATGATTAAAATAATAAATGTTAAGCTGGATTCGTATTGGTGGGTGTCTCAAATTTTTTTGGTATTTTTTCGTTATTAATTGTTTGTTGACATTAATTAATTGATCGAAATCATTTCTAGTATAGTTTAAGGAGTAAAATCAAAATAAAGGAAGAAAATAATGCATAGAACAAAGGCGCTCAAAATTTTTGATTCGGTTTTTAGTTTAACAAACGTGTAATGGAGGGTTTCGGTTTGCGATTGCAATTCTCGACCTTAGTACCCACGGCCCGTCGTATTGCTGTAAACTGTAATTAATTTTGTAGTTGATAATCATAGAATGGTTTTTGTCCGTATAAGCGACTCAATTTACCGGTGGGTGGCGTATTATTGATCTTAGAGTTTTACATATATTTAACTACAAAAATCCGAATGCGCGCTTGTTCAAATACCACCGTGAGTAACTATGCATAAATATGGCATAAATATTAACTTTGTAATTCCTTCCGGACGCCATCTACGCAACATTTTTGGCAGAAAAAATGCGCGGGAGCAACACGCACGCGCGAAGCATGTGGCTATTGTCCTATTGTCATTTCCGTGCGAGTTTACCCAAACATTGTCCTGTGGAGATAGCCTGCCTGCCTATCTCTAGGACAATGTTTGGGTCCATTATTTTAAACAATTTTAATAAATTAATTTAGGGGGTAATTCAACAAAGATACCAACTAAAAACATACAATTTGTAAGTACTCGTCGATACAATTTTCGCTGTGATAGATTTCCGGTTTATCCCAATTCACCAATCAGCAGAACTCACCGAAGAGAACTTGCGACGTCACGGTCAGAATAATTTCAAAATTACAAAACATCAAAAAATTGTAGCGCTGATAATACTACACATACATTTTTTTTAATTGCCCTAGTTTAAAAGTCTTTTAACAAATATTTTTTTTTTATAAAAACCACTTTACTTTCTCTCACGATCAATATTTTGTATGTTTTTATTATTTAAATAAAAGACGAGTGATGCTTAAATAATTAAATTTGGAATGACCAGTGACTGGTTTCATCGCTTTCGCGACATCTTTAAGACTCATATAGGTATAACTCGTCTTGTATTTCTATTATAAATTACATCCACCAAGAATTTCCACCTACAACTGAATATTTTTATATAATTGTTGATACATTGTTCGTTGTCAAGATAAATAGATTGTTTCTGTAATTATTTTACCTGTATATATGAAAATAATCGTTGTTTGCGTTCGGTGGGTTTTCTTCATCCCCTATAAACTCTGGCGGTTGATGGCTTCCCCGCAACCTGTCTCGGATTCCCTGTATGGTAAAGCAGTGTGGCCTCAGTTCGCGCAAGTGCTCGCGCGTGCTATCGCGCCATGCGTGCGCGCGTCCTGCCCAGCCCTCGTATTCGTGCAACTTGTCCACCATATTTAATTGCTGAAAATAATAATTATCAATATTGAGGATACTAATATTTCAACAGAAATTAAGGAAGAATACCTTTTTGATAGATACCTTAGTCGAGATACAGGTATTTTCAAAGAATACGGAAATCTAAGAAAGGCTTATGACCTGTCATTCACTGGTTTAAGTTATCATTTCACACACTAATAACTCCCCAGCATAGAAATAAGAATAGTCCAGAAGTGGCGTAGAATCATATTTGAATACATCAGACTGTGTACCTACAACAATCCCCCCACTATGGCCTACTTTCGCCGCGCGCATTTATGATGTCGCAGCGTAATGTTGCTCGGTGGGAAAAAAAATAATCATAACATTCCTAAAGGTAAACTCCGTAAGGTAAAAAAAAGCAATGTATTAATTTCTCTAAAATTTTATTGTGCACGCGGAAACATTGATTGACACAACAGAGTAAATAAGTAAAGGGTTAGGAGTAATTGAATTAATGAACTTTAAACTTAAAATATAAAACAAATTTTATTTTACATAAAACGGATATTTTTATATTATTTTAAATAATATTTGATGTTTTAAAGATAATCTCGTTCAAATTTCCCCCACGACGTTGCTTAATCCGAGGTCTAATTTTTATTAGTTCTTTCATTAGATGAGCAAAGTAGGGTAAAAAAAATTTACTACCCTGGCAACACTAACGAAATTTCCATTTTGTTTCTTCGACAATCTGACAGATGGAAAAATAATTCAACTTTTAAGTAATGCATTTGCTACTTAAACATTCGTTTGCTAATTACACATGAAATCTGATACCATCCTGTTTCTTTAAGATCCTAGCAGTATTTCTACACTTTAAAAGGACACGACACGGCATAGTTGAATTCAAATCAGGAGTTGCGTACTGAGCGACGTCTACAAAGAAACTAATGGGTCAAAACGTAAACCTACTCAATTATGTGTAGTTTAGTCGCCTTCTGTTTGATGTGCGTATGCGGTTTCTGGACTATTCTTAATTCTATGCTCCCCAGCATATAAAAAAGATTAAAAACCCATCTCCAATTTGCCTATCCTTTCCAAACTTATTGAACGAATAGCCTACAGTAAAATATAAAAAAACAATCATAAGAGTTATATTTCAATATTAGTCTGCAAACATTTGGATACACTCAATATATTATATTTAAAAAATAAATTATTATTAGTTCTTTAGAGCGTCGCCTACTTAAAAAACCGCGTCTCATCTTTTTACTTTTACACATAAACCATTAGATACTTACCTATATAGAAAATAGCAACAAAAAAGTAAAATCGAAATATCTGAATATTTTTTTTTTTATATGTTATAATTTTTTTTTATTGTTTTTAATTTACTTTGAAATTTAATCGACCGGTCTGTAGAAAAAATCAAGTATCAATTATTTTATATTCAAATATGGTATTTATTGTTTTTGATGTATGACGAAAGCGTGAGTTTGCAACTAAAGATCACAAACATTTTCCTTTAGTATTTAAAGGAAAATGTATATATGATTTTTTTAGTATATCTTGGTATATACCGAAAAAGAAGCCATTGAAATGCAATAGATTAGGGCTGATGCAAGAATGGATAAAGCGATATATACCCTCATAATGGGATTCCCTCAAATTTTATTGGGTCTAACAGCAGAAAAATACAGTATTAATAGTCTTTTAAGCCTTACGTGTAACATAAGTGCAAATAAATAGTCAAAGCTGTCATAGAAATATATATTTTAAGACTCAGGGAAAATATTTATTTATTTATGGTTAATGTTATGCTATGTTGATAAAAAAATATTACAAAAATGTGAGCTTAACACAGTACCAATTAAGAAGTTCACTGCTACGGGAAATTGGGCATAAAAAATGTTTTCTTATGCGCGGTAAAAATTAGAGCATTAAATTGTACGGAGTTTCTTAAAATAAAATGAGAAAATAATATAAATTATTTTAATAAAAACGAACTACTTTGAACGACGTCATTAGTTCTATCGTATCAACCAATGATAGTTGTGATAGATTTCTGGTTTATGGAAGCCATTTCGCCAATCAGCAGAACTCACCGAAGAGAGCTTGTGACATCACACGTGGAGTAATTTGAAAATTACAAAACTTGAAAAAATCATAGCGCTATGTAAAAAAAAGGTTTGGCTTGATGGTAATAAAAAAAAACACCTCACTTCTAATTTATGCACAGAACAAAATATACAAATCATTTTTTTTAACACAGGCAACAGGAGACTGAGAATACAAATGATATTATTTATTAATAAATTACAACAGGGATGAAGAATACCTTAAATAAGGGAATATGCAAGTCTAGGCATTTACAGGGCTTGTGACCTGTCATTGGCTGGTTTATGTGGCCACTTTACGCACCGTGTAACATTCACTATTTTGCCTATGTTTGAAAATCCATATTTCTTCAATTCTTCCATTTGTTGATTAAATGCCTAGACTTTCATATTCCCTTATTTAAGGTATTCTTCATCCGTGTTGTAATTTGTTAATCTTAATGACTCCCGAGGGGGTGAAATCCAGTCTTTTGTCTACAAGCATTTGGACAAACTCAAATATTGTGATATTATTTATGTTTGTGTTGTTATTGTTTTCTTTGTTTGGGGTGTGGTGTGTGGAGTGCGGTATGTGGAATGTGGAATGTGGTGTATGTGTAATGTGTGTTCGGAGGTACATTTTATTTAGATAAAAAGGCAAATTATTTTTAATATCAACAATATTCACCTTTCTTTTCAGATGGTGGCATTGCCTGGTTTATGTTGTGTTAATTATTTATTTATTTTATTAGGTAAACAAACAGTATGTACACAAATATTGCCAATTTCTTAGTATATTAGTGTAAGACACTCATGCACCCACCAAAAAAATTGTTTACCTTCAATACAGTAATTTAAATTGTGTTCAATATAATAAATGTAAAATAAACGAAATGAAAAAATATGTATTTAATAATAAAGTTAAATATCTGCTTCTCTCAAAATTTCTATAATTTTTTACCTAAATTTACATACATTGTCACGAAAAATATCAGGCTCGGTAAATATATTGTTATATTGGTCGCGTATTCTAGGTATTGTAGATTGTTTAAAATAGTTTGTTGACGCGTTTTCTGTGTAAAACAAAAGATTTTGTCTGGTCTGTCTAGGTGGTACATGGAACGTAAATCTTTCAAGTAGGTTAGGAGAATCAATTTTATTAATTATTAATTTGAATAAAAACCGGTCTCACATTATTCTTCTATTTTTAAGAGAGTTTATTCCATGGTACTGCATACTTTCAGCGTGGTTAGAGAAGTAAATGTTTAACCGGAAGTCGACCTGCTTAAAAAAAATTGTTAGACCCTTTCTAGTATATTAATACTGACATTGTAGTAAGGTGACCAAATAGGAGTACAGTATTCTAGCTGGAGACAAACAAATGTTTTGTAGAGTTTTTTTTATATGTCTCCGCATGTTTTAATCGTTTCGATGGTCGGTTATGTTATTATTTACATACTGTAACATTCATCATTCAGTCAATGTTGGACTAGCCATATTTACATATTTATTGGGTGAACGCGCATTTGCGGTCACAGTGCCATGGATGCTTTTCCAGAAGAAGTGCGAAACTGTGAAAGGAAGTGATGTGTCAGAAAAACTTAAAAACCCACCCGCCCTTAGCATGTAAAAGATACGGGTCGCGGTCCTGTGTGTAGTGTCGCGGACTCCGGACTAATAATTGTGAGGTTCGAACTCCGCTCTACCATAAAGTTAGAATATGCTTCAATTATATGGAATCACAAATATAAAATATATATATAAACAACCTAGAAAAAGGATACAAAAATTTATAAATTTAATAAAATATAAATTTCACTGTACACCAAATTCAATTCAAACTCTTGAGTATAGAAGAGTGATTCCAGACCAAATATTCCTGTTTAAACTAGTAAAAAACGTCGTAGACTGCCCTTTACTTACAAGTTCTTTAGAATACCTTGTACCCAACCGAACAAGACTCCATTTGCAACTTCTAAGTGCCTAACATTTCGTAATTGTTAAATTGCTTTTATTTTGATACCGATAATGTACTAAATCAATAGCTTACACCACCGTGGAAAATTTATATTTACGGTTTTCACAATTTTCGTTTATACATATTCCTATTATCTGTATAAAATATATGTAAAAACTGTTGTTTTTTTCTAGAATACCATTTACCATTTTCGAACACATTTATTTACGACAAATATTAGCCCAATGCTGAATTATTTGGGTAAATATGAATTTTGGCGACAACAACAACAACAAACCATCACGCCGTTTCCCCGTAAGGGTAGGTAAAGAGAATAGAACGCCACAACAATCTTTCTTTGCATACATATCTCGCTTCCTCTACATTCATACATCTTCTCATGCACGCGCGTCGATTATTCCGACTTTTGACATGTCCATCTTCAAGTATTTGTTGGATTTGGTCATGCCATGTCTTTCTCGGTCTTCCTCTATTTCTGTGTCCATCAACATTCGCATTATTTATTTATTTTATTTAGTTCTATGATTAAAATGGTCTAATATATATTTACAACACAATATTTACATCTATACTTATTCTAACATTATTTATCACTATTAGACACTTAATATCTTAATTTAAAATATTAACTGTTTCATATGTACATTTTCATTAATTATATTCACTATTTACACTATATACTACCTAATATTTTTCACATATATACTTTTTACATTTAATTTTAAATATATTTCATTTTTTATGCTTTCTGGCATTTTCTCAAATAGTTGTATTCCCATGTACACAAGGCAGTTCTGGGACATTGCTTTTGATTTCTTTTCCAGTCTTATATTTTTAGATCCTCTTGTTGCATAGTTATGAAAGAACTCATTATTTTTCAGTTTATTTTGAAAATATCTCGGAACTATTCCTTTAATATTTTTTTTTATTTCATTAGCAACATTGAATTTGATTCTTTGATCAATTGTCATGATATCTAGATGTTGAATTGCATTGTAAATACTCTTAGCCGTTTTTTCGCTATCCATTCGTTCTACATATCCAAACCAGCGCAGAGCTCCTCTCATGATTTTGTCGATAATGCTTTGTGCAGCCTTACATACTGTACGGATCTCAAAATTTTATAAATATTTTTTTTAATTTTTTTTTTTTATTTATTAATAAAACATATAAGACATGAATATCATGATATTATATTCCCAGGAGTTGTACGAGAAAACTCATTTGGGACGGTACATAAAAAAAATAGTACATTTCTTGTAACAATACATAGTATACATTTAAACAATAAAAATTTTAACAATCTATGAACTTAATATTAAAAAAGGAAAGAAAACATTTAAACAATCTGTGAACTTAATATTAAAGAAGAAAATAAAAACATTCAAACAATCTGTGAACTTAATATTAAAAAAGAAAAGAAAAACATTTAAACATTCTGTGAAATTAATATTAAAAAAGAAAATAAAAACATTTAAACATTCTGTGAACTTAATATTAAAAAAAGAAAAGAAAAACATTTAAACCTAAAACACAATATATAGACTATTCACAGAAACTGAGCTAAAAACTATCACTTTCAAAAAGATTCAAGAAATAGGTCTTCATTTCTGGTCTTTGAGATTTACCACTCGACATTTCATTTTTAAGGTCATCAGGCAGTTTATTAAATTGTATACGACCAATGTATTCCAGAGACCTTTTGCCGAACTTCGTGGAACAAAATTTAGAAATGTGAAGATTTTTTGCATGTCGTGTATTATAGTTGTGAATTTCATGATTAAATGTAAGTTTTAAATTTGTGTGAGCAGAAAAGTTTATGATGTTTGAAATAGTGTTAGTGATGTCATACAGTGCCATTACCTTGAAAGGAAGTATTTTTGTGTTACGATAAATATCCTTGACATGGGAATCCCATTTCAAACCAAGAATGCTTCTCAGAGCTCGGTTTTGAAGAACTTGAATCTCAGAAATCTGGTTTTTGTTAGCGAAACCCCAAATACAGCATAAATAGGATAGGTGAGAATGTATCATAGCGTAATAGACGGCAAACAAAACAGAGTGAGGAAGCAGACCACGAAGTCTATGCAAAACGCCAGTTACGGGTACTATTTTTGATTTAACATGTTCATATTGGTATTTCCATGAAAGTTGAGAGTCAATATATTATATTATGACCTGCATTATCTTTGTAGGAATTTTTCGACATTGAGTCAAACATAGATTTATTGAATTAAAAAAATATCAAAATGTAAATGTTTATTTTCAAGTCGAGAAAGAGTCTGGGATTTTTTATGAGAGTCTTCCTAGATTAAAAAAAATCACTAAATAGACCGTGGCTGCTAATCTGAACGCTCTCGCAGCCGCGAAGAGCGCTTTTATAGCGCGTGTTTAGTATGTAAATATCGAGACGGTATATATAAAGTAAAATCCATAATTATGTACGGAAATGTGTTTGAAAATTAAAATTGTCTTCGTCGGTAACCTGTAATTGAACATGTTGAGAAAAAAAGCATAAATGTTATATTTTTCATACAGAAAACTTAATTTTACTTTGTATATGTACGTTGAAAATAAATTTTAATTTTACATTGTAATACGGGGCCAGATATTGTCTTGAAATCGTTTTTTTTTAAAGATATATATCCGTTCTTATGATTTACCCAAATATTCTATTATAATGGCAATTTCTAACGAGCTGTAAATAACTCACTCAGAAAATGGGAATCAAGCTGTAGTAAAGTGGATTCGAACCACGGACACTTGAGCCGTGAGTCCGAGACACTTGCCACGGGACCACAACCCGATTCAAATATATTATTATATTATTTTTTTTTGTCCTAGTTTTATTTTTTTTAGTTGTATTTTATATTAATCAAACCTGTATATAAAAAAATATAGATTTTAGTGTCACTAAATGGACAGAATAAGTCGGTAAAAAATAAACAATAATAAATAAAATTACTTCAATTTTAATGGAGTATAAATTCAATACCACGTTTATTATTATAATGGCTTTTATTTATTTATGCTTTATTAAGTTAGTTAATAACATTTTGAAAACAAATATAAGCTTTGAACAATATTAATTTTATAAACGGCCATTGAGGTATCATATGACTAAAATCGCGACGTTAAATTTGTCCATAGTAATAATAATTTCTCAATGTTTTATCCGTTGGTGGTTAACATAAGTTGTCTCCGTTTTCTTCAAAATAAAAAAAAATGAGCACAAAAAGTAAAATAAAATGGCTCAGGTTATGCGTCATTTGAAGAAAAATGTTTTCTGCTCTACAAGATATTGTACGAGCTTTTGCGTAATATATATTATTTTATTTAAATACCAGCCTTCAGAATGAATTGTCAAGTAAACGAAAGCGATTATTTTCGACACCTTCTTCTTTTCGCATTCAATCGGGGAATAAAGCTGCTAGCGATATTTGCGCAGTATGTAGTGAAGCTGCTTTGAATTATTGACCTTCTTTATTTTACAGCAAATTATTCAATGATTTTATTCTTCTTTATTTGTCGACTGAAGGTGTTAAAAATCCCATTTTGAAGGCATGGAATTAAATAAAATTATAGGTAAAACTTAAAAGCAAACTCAATATCTTATACAGAAAATTTTCTTTCGAGTGACGTTGACGAGTAAATTTTAATCATTTTGTTTTACTTTTGATGCACATTTTTTAATTTGAAAAAAAACGGACAGAATATGTGTAAACATCCATTAAATCCTTTCCACATCTGTTAGTTTTTTACTGTGAGTGGTCAAATTTTGTAGTAGGTATGTTATAAAACACATTATTTTTGTAAAACATTAAGTCATTGAAATTTCCCTATCAGTGTTCGATGGTACATAGGGCACTGCATTGGTAAACCAAAGGCAACAGGTAACGTCAGTATTTTTTTTTTAAACGAATTTTTTTCTAATGCTTATAATTTTCACTAACTTTAGATTTAAAAAAATGTTATTAGACAATACAGGTACATTGATAACTAAATGTTACGTTTGTGAAAAAATCAAACGAACCTTTTAAAATACTAAATTTAAAAATTAAAAATTCGTATTGTATTTTTCAATATTGAAATACAAAATTAAGTCAATTTCTATGAAGACAGTTGATATTTTGTGGATATATGAGAGTTACGTGCATTTAATAAATGCAAAAATAACTGTTTTTGTTGTATATTAGTGGTTATATGTCTTTATACTTTGTTGTATAAACTGTTATTAATTTATATTGTAGATCATATTGTAAGAATACATGAAAACCGGCCAAGACAAAATTTTTTGTTTGTTGGCCATTCAAAATGTAGTTTTTACATGGTCACAAACTAATAGTTTTGCTATTTAGTACACTTTCGAATTTAATTTTCTTTTGTTTTACACAGAGACAAAAGATAAGAAAAGAAAACAAGTTTTGGTTTTGTCAATTTTTCTTGTTGCAGATGTTCATAAACTAACTCAATCAATGTGCAATTATCAATTTTGTAAAAAAAACTTTAAGATATAAGTGGACTAACGTTTTTTTTTCAGTAGATAACATCCAACAGTAAAACATGGTAAAACTATGAAAAAATTGCAAAAAAAAAATACTTGGCCAGTTTTCCTTGTACGAACATAATGTCGGAATTATTTTTTTTTTTTTTTATTTGTCTTATTTTCCACTAATTTTAATAAAATCCTTCTACCGTTTAGTACAATACATAATTTCAATTCTAATATTTTATTTGCATTAAGTACCTATATTTACTTAATGCTGTATTTTCTAATTGTTTAATTTGATGTTTGTTAACTTTTCTGTTTTCTGGCTTATGCTAGTATCTTTAGTTTTTTTTGTATTTAAACCACAAAAAAATATTTAGTATGCATTATACTGTGAATTAATTGAAAATTAATTAAAGATATAACGTAATAAAATTAGGCAAATTATTTAAAAAAATCCATCGCTGTATTTTTTTGGTACTTAAAATACTAAAAAAAACATTAAATAATCTGTTTTCATATAACAAAATAATGTTGAAAATTTTGTGGATCTACATTAAAAAAAAAAAAATTCATGTAAAATTCTCCCCTTAAAACAGCAAATTTCCGTCAAAATTGATTTAATTAATTCAAGGTGTTAATTTAGGTACTTGCCTTGAATCCGAAACCCAAAAACAGATTAAGCACGTTGCGTCACAATATATTACTTAGAATATTCTAAATGTCAAACTATTTATGCAGTTAATTGTATATTTGTAATATAGGAGACTTCCTTTCGCAACAAATTCGTTAGGGGTACTGAAGGAAAATCGAAACATCCCCTTACTGGTGGAAACCTGTTGGCTTGTATGTATATGTATATATATCAATTCAGTAGAAATAGTAGCTATAACAGAGCCTTGTAAAGTAATAGACTTTATACGCGTATACGGTGTCCCGTAATAAATCATCACAAAAAAACACATTGAAACAAATGTACATAGGCACCGTGTTAAATTATCAAAGAAACTACAATTCCAATTTTATAAATATTTATTTATTTAACTCTTGTGTGGCTGTGGTGTAACACGACTCTACATAGGATAGAAAACTTGATATAAATATTTCTCTTATTTTTTTATTGAAGGAAATGTATTTTTTTGTAACCATCAAACATAATTTTTCGCATCTGATCTGGAAAGAAAAATTTGTATAAATATGCAGGATTCCAATATGAAAAATATTTATCCTCGCTTTGCGAGGAATACTTATATTTATTTATTTACACGCCTTTTTGGCTTTTACATGTCTTACATACATATTTACAAATAAAGTCAGACGTGTATTTTACACAAAAGTAGCAAAAAAATATATAAATGATTTTTAAAAGAAAAAGAAAAAGATTAAAAATATCGTCTTTGCATATTAGTATAAAAGTGAAAAGAATCGAAGTGCATTTTTAAATATGAAGACAGAAATGCATTTTACACAAAAAAGAAGCGAAAAATAAAAATGAGTTAAGAAAAGAAAGAAAAAAATAGAAATCATTACATATTAGTAGAAAATATATTGGGATACATAATAATACATACATATATTGCAGTAGAGAACAGGAGTACATTTTTTCGTATAAGAATGAAAATTACGCCAATACAACAATTAGTCTGTTTAACTGTATAAGAAAGAGCACGAAGATTAAACTTAAAACGAGAGAGGTAGAGAATTTACGTAGATACTGGCATCATCAGGGAGTTTTGAGTAAAAAATTATACATTTTATTGCCGTGATTACGAGTTATTCCTCACGGTTCATAATTCTCCCCTCAAAAATTTCAGAAGTTTCTCTCTGTTACTTTCGGATTAGCATTGTTACTGTCTCTCTTAGAGTGGAATTTTAAATAAAAACGATTTTTATAAAAATAATAAATGCACGGTTTAGAAATGCCCCTTAAAAGACCGACAAGAACAATTATAATTATCTAAAAAAAATTTTCGGTGTGGTAGAAAAGGCACCCGCACAATTACATTTTAAAAAAACTGCGAGAAATAACAAATTAAACGTCAAATATTAGTAATTTAAAGAATCGGGTTGTAGTCTCGTGGCCAGTGTTGCGGACTCACGGATGAGGTCCAAGGTTCGAACGCCACTCTACCTACCCCAACATAAATCCCATTTTCTAATACTTCATTATTTATAACTTTTAAAAAATGGCCTCAAAATGAAAATATTTTGTAAGTCATTAGAACGTTAACATTTCTTTAAAAAAATAACAATTCTGTAATATTATTGTATTATGTACAAATCTAAATAATGCGAATTTTCACTACAGATTTCATTACAAATACATAAAGATATTACCCGTGTTTTTTGTGAGATCAAATGTTTTAAAATTTTAATTGTGTTTTAAATGACAAGTGATATTTTACTAAATGTTATTAAATATTTGTAAATAACAATTTACGTACTTTTCTATGTCTACCAGTTTGAATACGTACCCGTCTCTTTGTCAGGAAACCAATTAAACCAACATGCAAAACCCACTATACATCTTTACCGTTAGTTGTTGCACAAAAACATAAAATCAACATGCCGATTTGAAACCAAATTATTTTTTTAGCTAAAATAAAATAAATAAAACAACTTTGTTTTTAACCACTAATTTTTTGTTGTATTTTTTTTTCCACCGACCGGTTTCAAAGCAAACAAGCTTCTTCGTCAAAGTTTACGTAAAAACCACAAAGTTAGTGCTTTAAATATAAAGATTTTTTATCTGTTTATTATGCATAAAAAAAATGACAGCTTTGGCGAAAACAGCTTAATACTTTTTATGATTATCGATTTACATATATTTAATGTTATGGGTAGGTACCTGAATTATAATAAAAATTAGGACTACAAACCAAATGAGATACTCAAAACAATTTTATATGGAACCTACCTAGTTACCTTTAAGTATTACGATTTTAATTTCATAAAGAATTCTGTAAATAATTTCATAATTTTTACGCCACGAGTGGGGTGGGGTTGCAGAAATAAAAAAATAAAAAATAATGAGGATGTTCAGGGCAACGGTAAATAAGATGTAAAAATGTTTTCTAATGTGCGTAAAATTGAAAGCATGGAATTGTACGGCGAAGTTTCTTAAGAATGTATGAAATAATAAAAATTATTTTAATAAAAAAGAACGGCTTTCACTAATTGAAGTGATGAATTTATTTACACCAATAAAGGTTCCAGCTTTTCAACTTCACTAAAATTAACAGATGGAAGAATTGAAGAAATATGGAGGTTCAAACTTAGGCAAATTGTGAATGTTACGTAGCGTGTAAAGTGGCCACTTGACAGGTCACAAGTCAAGTAAATGCCTTGACTTTCATATTCCCTTTTCTTAAATGTTCTCCATCTTCATCCTTGTTGTAATTTGTTAATTTCATAATGTTTTAATAGAAAAACTACCTACGTACAATAAAATATCTCCATTGGATCCGCGCCTCATGTCTCAGAATGGTGATCACGGTCTACTACCGTGGCTCATTTATGAATAGTCTCCCTCCATTTGGAACGGTCTTGTGCTGCTCTGTAGGCATTTTTTTACTGATAGTTTTGGCAATTTAGCGACCAAGCCGCTCCATCTTATCGGTTGACGTCCACGCGACCTTATTCTTTCGACACTTCCCAAAAGGATAATTTTCTCCAAACTATCGGAGTTCCCCTGGAAGTAGGTCCAAAGAACTGCACGATTCATTTCTCGCACGTAGATGTAAGTCTTTTTTTATTTCTAGTTCCTGGAGTATAGATATCGCACCTTTAGAACGAAAACAACTTAACTAAAAGAAACCTTAAAAAATAATCAAGATCATAAAACGATTTCAATGAAACCGTTACATTGGTCTCTTTGTTACTCAGAGAATTTAGCTTCCGTGTCAGTACAGAAGCGACGCGCAACGCTATTAGAATTGTGTTTATAATGAGCGAAGGACGCAACGCAGACAAACATATAGTGACTGCAAGCCAGTCGAGTCGATTTTATTCCGATACAAATGGCAACATTACTTAATTTTTTAAATATTAAAACGACCAGTTTAGCTTTATGATTGTTTTGTTTCGACTAACCGATATTCTTAGTGACTTATTTAAGTTTATGTCATTTCATGAATAAATAGAAACAGGTGTTTGGTGACCTGATCTGACCTAATAAAAGCTATGTCATTATCTTATTTATCAAAGTGCATTTGTTTGTTTGTTTTTTTTCTATCTAATAATAACTCATTAAATAAGTGTCTTGTTTAAACTTATAGTAATGCATTTTCATTACGTTTTTTTTTTCGTAAATTCATAGCTGAGTTCTTTTGATATGATTTTGAACTCAAAATTTGTTGCTTACTTCGAAAACTACTAAACAATTGACAAAAGAATACGAAGGTGTCTTAATTTACATTTTTCAGTTTCCCAAAAAGGTGATTTTTTTAGTTGAGTCGTTTTCGTCCCAAATGTGTGATATGTTTTTACGTCTGGCTGTCCATGGAATCCACAGCATTCACCGCCACCACCACATTTCGAAAGCAACGATTTTTTTAATTTTCAGATTCTCTCAGCCATCACTCCACATCGTACAAGAACACTAAGAAAAACAAGAAATCCAATAAACTAATATATGAAAGCACTAATTAGCACAAATAAGCTATTGGAAAAGTAGCAAATATTTTTAACGCTGGCTTTTTATTTGTGCTGTATATTAACGTAAAAAATATCGGCAATTAAGAATGATTTGTCAAATGAATTTTCTTCCTTGAAATCTCTTCGGGGAAATGTTTTTAATGGAACTTTTAAACACAAAACATCTGCTCACTTAAGGAAATGCAAAAATAGTAAATAGAACATAAAAGTGTAATTTATCATGATATTTTTTGACAATGAGGAAATTAAGCGGTTTTTAAAATTTTTTATATGTTAATAGACTATCAGAAAACCGAAAAATTAAATATAATTTAAAAATATGTTTATGCATCGCATTATGATGTTTTTAAGTTTTGTGATTTTGAAATTATTCCGCCTGTGACGTCACAAGTTCTCTTGGGTGAGTTGTTCTGGCTGCCCGGTAACTGGAAATCGATCAAAACACTCTATAATTGATTGAATGCGGAGAACTAGTGACGTCGTTTAAAGGAGTTCAGTTTAAAATATTTTTAAAAAAATAATTTGAAATTTATTTATTGACCCTTACGGATTATAACAATTATTTTACAAAAATAATATTTCTTTTTTTTTTCAAAGTGTGTTTTTAACAATAATATTTTATACACCCTTTGAAAAGTTTGTCTGAGTCTTTTGTTTAATTTCGTCTGGTAGTTTATTATTGTGTAATTCCAGTCCCTGATTTATTTGCCTGGATTGTCGTGAATAGTTTTTTTTTAAAGACATATTTGCGTTTTTATAATTTACCCGAATTTTCAGTTTTGAGGGCTATTTTCAATGGATTGTAAATAACTCACTATTAGAAAATGGGAATCAAGTTGGGGTAGAGTGGGATTCGAACCACGGACCGTTGATCTGTGAGTTCGAGACACTAGCCACGGGACCACAACCCGACAAACCGTTTTGGAATGATTATCTTTATATATATAATTATCAGAACACATAATTATCTTTATATATATAATTCCTCTGAACGTGTGATGTCACCGTACTCCTCCTAAACCGCTTAACCAATTTACGTGCGGTTTTCAGAAAAATATAGATCTTTGCGCTGTGCGTGTTTGTAGATATTAAAACCTTCAATCGAATATGTAAAAAAAGGTTAGGAGCATAAATGTTTTATTCATCGATCTACCAGGGTTGCATTCGAGGAGAATGCATTTGCAAAAAAATGGAAAGATATTGTTTGTTCGTGTATAAAAAAAGTTTGTTTTTGAATGTTTACAAACAGCATTTGTTTTTTGTGGATCTCAATCAGATTCTTCCCTTAAATTCCTTATAATTTCTACCCATTATTTTCGTTTTATTGGACTTTTGGTGACGCTAAAATAATATTAAATTTAATGCAATTTTAAAAATCGTATTTCTACATAGGTACACCCCTTTGTTGGTGAGACGACCAGAGTTTGACGTTTGCAAAAAGAATGCCATATTTGAATAAATATTTATTTTATGATATGGAATTCAACCATAAACAAGTACCTACTTAAATTAAATATTTTTCTAATATTGTCAATTTTTAGTTTTGGAATTTAATCACAAACAAGTATCTAGGTACCTACTTATCAATGAAAAGTCTTTTTGCCAATGGCAGGACAACGTCTGTCGGGTCCGCTAGTTTGTAGATAAAATTTCGAAAAATGTTAACTTCCCATTGTACGAGTAATACGGGCGCTGGACTAGCATCTGAAGCGCAAGACTGATCACCTTACCTTATGTGTAATATAATGGATTGAAAATAAGTTTAATGGATTTTTAGTTAAAGTTATAACATGAATAAAACATTTAAAATTAGATTGTAATAAACAGAGAACACTCCGTTTTCATTTTCTATTGATTCGTTTTATATAGATTTTTCTGTTTTTAAATATGTATACTCATTTTTATGCAATAAACTTATAAAATAAATTTAAAAAAAATTATATCAGTTATATTACTTTGATAAAAATGAAAAAATAAATGATGATAAACTTTAAAACATCATTTTTGATGTACACATTTATTTCATTATTCATTTTGTTTTTATTTTATTTTACAACAAACATATTTATTTACGTTTTGTGATTCAATAAATGTTTTTTTTTAAATATTTAATGGGGATATTACGAAAATTTTCTTTGCTTTCTTTTAGAACAGTTTCGGCTTTTTGCAAATAAATTTTATTGGTCCAAAACGTACCTTTGAATGTCGTGAGTAATAAAACTTGTTTATTGATGTTTCTTCAACCCTTGACCGTCCAGGGGTGGGTTACGACACGAGACTAGCGTCCCTTGCACTTTGCCTTGATTTAACTCCTCAATGGCGAGGTAACGTGTCGCAATGTATCCGCGTAAAACTATTAACTACCCCCTACGTATTTGCACTTCAGGAAACCCCAGTAAATGTGATTTTATAATACCACTGGCATTGAATCTGATAGTCAATCCGATTTATTGTGAACAATTTAAAAATTAATTTTAATTGCTTAGCTTATACAACATCTTAGCTTTTTAACATCAAACTACATAATAATAATTGTCTTCAAAGTGCTCATTGTAATTGCCCAATATTGGATAAGACAGACAATGACAAATACTTAAAAGAGTTATTATTGAAATGAATTTAAAGTGGAAACAGCAGATTGAAAATATTACTAACAAACTTAAAAGACTAACGTATTCAAAACTATTTGAAATACAATTAATGTGCAGGAACTTTTAAGGATTTATTTTGCATTGTGCCAATCAATTTTGGAGTACGGTATAATCAGTTGGGGTGGTGCGAGTGACACAGTTTTAAATAGTGTATTTAAATTACAAATTAAATTTTTTTTTGCTACTAATAAATAGCAACACAATTATTTTCTTAATGGACAGTATTTCATAGACCTTTATTACTTTAAAAATGTTTAAAATGTGATATTTCCCTATTCCCTTCCATACAGGAGAATGAGTGTTATGCAGGCATTGTATAGGCGAAATTTAGTTTTCACCGATTCACCGATCAGGACAGCTTATTGAAGAGAACTAGCGGGGTCACGCACGGAGCAATAAAAATAATTACAAAACTTCAAATATACATAAAAAAAAAAAAAAATATTTGGCGTAGTTTGATAGTCTATTGAAAAATAAAATAAAATCTTTCTCATTGCAGCTGTCTTGATAAATTTTGTTATATGGAAGGTAAAGTGATTAGGTTTACGCTTTAGGTGCCAGAAACAATTAAATACTATCTGACATAAATCAATTAGATCGAATTCAAAATAAATTCTTGAAAGTTCTCAACCGTAAAGCACGTGTAACATTTACCATTCTGCCTATGTTTTGAGATCCACTTTCCCTTAATGGAAGATGGAAGAATTGAGGGAAAGTGGATGCTTAAGCATAGGCAGAATGGTGAATGTTGCACAGTGTGTACAGTGGCCACTTAAACCAGCCAATGACAGGTCATAAGCCCTGTAAATGCCTAGAGTTCCATATTCTCTTCTCAAAAATGTTTTTTTTCTCTGTTTCAACAAATTTAGACTTTAATTGGACCCATACGCTTTATAACCTGTTAGTCAAAACCTTTTTTATAGAATTGTATTATCTTTTTTTTTTTAAATAAGATAATTCTGGTTATAATACTTCATTTAAAATAACATCTGATTTACGTGTTAATGACCTTCATACCTGCCCTTACCGAAAACGATAAGGGCAGGTCTGAAGGTTTAACAGAAAAACTTTTAAAAATTATTGTTTTTATCTAGTTAGTGTTTTTTTAATTTTTTTATTTTGCGCGATTAAAAAAAACATTCGTTTTAAAATGGCAAAATCGTATGGTTTCCTAATTTTGCGTTCGTTTTACCAGACTACAGCCTTGAATCAATATTTTACATAAACTTTGCCAGGAATCAAACCCGGGACCTCATAATTGTAGGCGAATGCGTCAACTAATACACTGACTGACGGACTTATCTTCACTCGATTTATTTTTTCCGGGTTTTTATCTGAGAGCAGTCGGATACACTAGTCCAGGGTTCAGGTTCTATTTCACACACAGAGTTGTATTCCTTATCTATCTGGATACAGACCAATATTAAACATAAATTAAAGCCGACAATTTTCCCCTATAAAACGCTATTGTGAATCCGGTTTATTTTCATTCCCTCTTTCCAGGAACATCGATTTATCTATCGTATTTGCTTTTTTCCCTGTCGTCTCCCACGCACACAATTCGTATAGATACATCAATCTACCCCTATAAACATCAATATACTTATACTTAAATACATACGAAACACAATGTGTTTATATATATACCTATGTTGATATCAACACGTCCATCGTCTGCTCTGTACAGTATAAAAGCTTAAATATACCACTGATTCTACGACTATACAAGTGAATATTAAATTTTTCTTAAGTTCATGACTAGTGAAAATTTACTATATATTACACGCATTAATTCATGAAATGATATCGGGTAAACGAGGTGTCGGCATCCCCCCAGTTATTGGCACTCTCTGATTCAAACTCAAAAAATATGGTAAGTAATTTTAGTATTGAAAACCGAGTACTTAAATTTATCAAGTTTCATTATATTCTTTAATACTGGCCACAATTAATAGTTGTTATTATGTTGGCATTCCTATTTTAAACCACATGTCAATGTGCTTTATTAAAACGTGCGAGAAACCGAGTGTTTCTTAAGATTTTTTTTAAGGATAGAGCTATGTTGAATTTTAGTTTTCAGCAAGGTTACCACAAAACTTAAGTACATTATGTTTACCAGTGATTGAATACATGTTTATTAAGCCAGTTTTGTCTCAAATGTGGCTATTTTACTCAGAAGTTATCTTTTTTAGTGGGTGCCAACTCTACAAAAAAAAAATGTACAAAATCAGAGATTGGCACTGTGCCAATAACTAACATGTTGTAGTGTTATTCGTTAATTTTTGAATTATTGGCACATGCCAATTAGTATTTTACATGCATAATTGATATTTTGTTTGTTTATTACTGGCGACAAATAAAGTTAATTATTTTAGCATGTAGTACAAAAAAGATTGGGTTATATATAAAAATAAAAACTTGGATTTTTTTTTACGACAATTTTTTTAATAGAAAAAGCTTTGCTTTCTTCATCTGATTCAGATTGAGTTATACTTTGTCTTTTTGTTGTAATATTAAATCCATTCAATAATTATGAAAAATACCACGTCTTTAATTTTTTTCATTTACTCGGAAATTTTAAAGGTGCCAATAACTGGCAACATTGCTGTGCCAATAACTGGCAACATTGCTGTGCCAATGTATAACTAGAGGTGCCAATAAATGGCTGAAATAGTTTATTTTCAATCACATTTATTTATCTTAAAAAATTGAAAGATCCTCTGAATATCAATGAAAAGTTTAAAATGAATTAACATTTGTTGATGCAAAAAAACACGTTTATATTCAAATGATGATTATTTTCAAATAAAATTCAAAGATAATTTATCAAAATATTTTAATTTTGGTAGCCTTTATCAACGAGTTGTAAATAACTCACTATTAGAAAATGGAAATCATGTTGGGTTAAAGTGGGGTTTGAACTTCGGACCTCTGATCCGTGAGTCCGCAACATTAGCCACGGGACCACTACACGATTCGAATATAGTTTATAATATGATTTACTTTCGTATCTTAATTTGTATTTTATATATTTTGATATAATAAACGATCCTCTGATTTGATAACCCTCGATTTTGTTCTATAAGGGATTTTAATGGGAAAGGTATGCATCAAAAAACCAACAACAATTTTGATGCTCAAGGAGAACATCCAAAGATAAATTGCCGATATAACTCCAGAAGTCTGAAAAAATAAAATTATAAATAAGATTTAAAGAGATTTTAAGCACGGAGAAAGCGACCACTCAACCGAGATCATTTTTCAAACAAAAAGTTAAAATCAATCAAATTAATGAATACATTTTTGATTATGAAATTGTATCGGCCTGGAGCATTAATCGCACTCTTTTTTGCTTGAAATCTTTATCTTTCGACATTTGTACAAACTTAAAACATTGTTTTGCAAGTATTTTTGCTCTCTGGATGCACATTCTCTTACCCTGAAATTTATTTATTTTTAATTGAAAGAATTATTAATGTTAAAAAAAAATATATATACCAGGTTTTTAAATAAAGAATCTCTCATTTTAAAACAACGCAAAATATTTATTTACCAACCTACCTCTCTAATATTATGTAAAATAAGAAAACATATTATAATAACTTTAATTACGTACGCAAGTGTCTATTTTCGTTTGTATCAACATGTCACATTGTGAAAATTTATTGTTGAATGTCTTCTTAAGCTAGATGGACAGTTTTTGCGTGCTTCATTTCATATTGCAAGGTAAACAGTGGAATGAAGATAACGAATTTCCTAGTGATTTGTCTTTTAGTATAAAAACTACGTCAAATATTATATAAAATCCTGTTTAATCTAGATCATGTATTTATCTAAACCCTATCTTAAAAACAATGTAAATATTTAGAAAATACTTATTTTGTTCACGTGATACTTTAGATTTTGTAATTTACATACACAATAGATCTTCACAGGTCGCAGTAACCTCAGAATCTCATATAGCACTGACCCCCATTTCAAAGAATAGGAAGGCTATTAATTTTCATACTTTAATATGTAATTTTAGTATCCAAATTATGTTGTTTTTAACTCAAGGAAAAAAGCTATACTATTGGATTGCATGCACCAATGAGTCAAATGTATAAGAAGTAATGTAAACATTAACACAATCTGGACTTTTTGGGAAAGATCGTCATCGGCGGCCTTCAAGAACGGTAGGTACTCGCAGATGCGAATAGCAAGTAACTTGAGGGAAGGCTCTCTTGAGGCATCCGCAGCAAAAGTGACCAACCCAGGTCCACTGCCGCACCCTCAAGACGCTCAATTTAAGAGGCTACTGCGTCCGCTCTCGGACTTTAAAGTTGGCAATGAAATCGAACCACCGTACGCCCAATATTCTCCTCAAACACTTGATCTTGAGACTCAGAAGTTCGGTGTTGTGTGTTTTGGTAAGGCACCAGGATTCGCATTATAAAGGAGTTTTGGCATTGCACAAGAGTTGAGTAATCGGCCTTTCGTTTAAATTGAGTATATGGTAGTTCTAGACAGCATGCATGGTGTTAAAAATTGCTTCACCAATTTCTCAGTGGATTGCGAGCTCTTTGTGAATGGCACCATCCTCAGTTATGTGAGCCTCCCCTTCTCTTCAGCACTGTCAGAAATCAAACGGTCTATTCACTCTTTCAGGTCCTATTTCACAAACAGGACTGCATTTTTAAGTCTATCTGGGGTCAGAACATCCGTGAACCGAGTCATGTTTTCTTCCAACGTCCACTCACAGGAGATAAAACAAATTCTTAACATGTTTGATCAAACTAAATATTCCCCTACCAACTCAAATGTCTACCCTTGTTTCTGATTCTAGCCACAGTTTCAGTTATTTCAACAATGTTGTCAATTAACCTTTTCAAATATAATGAGCAACTTTACTGTTTGAAATAATGACAGATATTTTGTAATCGCGATAACTTGTTCATGTGATACCTATGTAACAAAACGTTTCACTTGACCCTGGCAAAAACAATGATTGCTATTTTGACATTGATAAAATTATAAAAACTCCACCTGGATACGGGAAATAAAGCACCTTTTCTCGTTTTAATTTGAAAAGCAGTTGCCGTAGTTCATTTTTTTTGTATTTCAATTAATTGGTTTTGAGAAACTTATCCTCGGTTAAAGCAAATAATACATATTTAAATATTTTTATAAAAACATTTAAGTTTGTAAGTGAAAATTTTTGATGGAAGCACATTGTAATTTATTATATAAATAAAACACGAGTGATACTTACATCCACAAATTTGGAATATCCAGTGACCGGTTTCATCGCTTTCGCGATATCTTCGAGACTGGTATCATTATTAAAGAGTATTAAAGAGCACATACAATCATGGTCTAATAACAAAGATAATCCAAATTTTGCCAATCATTTAATAGAAAATATAAATTCCTTTGAATTAAAAAATAATGTAAAAAATAAATTCTCGAAATTAATAGATTAAAAAATAAACCCGACGTAGAATTACTTAATGAACAGATAACACATGTGCATTCTCCATTACTTTACCCATTGTAATATAATTTTATAATTTAATTTTTATACTTATGATAAAAATAACTTTATTTAATTTACTTACATATAACTTTGAATTATCTATCCTTACCTCTGTTTTGTGTAAATACATTTAACTCTTCAATAAAGATACCAGTCTCGAAGATGTCGCGAAAGCGATGAAACCGGTAACCGGATATTCCAAATTTGTGGATTAAAGTATCACTCGTGTTTTATTTATATAATAAAATATTTTTATATTTTTTTAAATGCTACAAATATTTGAGAACTGCGATCCTTTATACAGCTAGGTACTCTCAATACTGACATGACGTAGTGAAACCTTATTGTTGTTCGCTAAATCCTGTTTAATGTGTTCACAAACTATTTCGTCTCCATTTACTATGCCTGGTGCATGAGAATTCAGAAACTTAATACATATATCTATCAGGGGCGAATGCTCCTTATAATCAATTACTTGCAGCTTACCATATTTTTTGACGTCGAAAGTAATGTTTTATGTTACAGTATTATTAGGAAAAAACACATCACCAAAAATATATATTACTTTTCTTGGGTAAGTAAATTTATATCATATGCTTTTACTCCATACAGCGACGAATATATATAAAGAAATTGAAAAAATAACATTTTCAGGCGTTGCCTAGTATGTAGGTGAAATAATTCACTTTGATGAATCTCACCCGCATAAATAAAGGTTTCAGCTCTTTAACTTCACAAACATCAACAGATAAAAGAATTGAAGGAATATAGATGTTTAAATATAGGCAGAATGGTGAATGTTACACAGTGTGTAAAATGGCCACTTAAACCAGCCATTGACAGGTCATAAGCTCTGTAGATGCCTAGACTTCTGTATTACCTAATCTTAAATGTTCTTCATCTCGGTTGCAATATGTTAATGTATTTTTTAAATCAAATGTTTCTTCTACATTACTAAATATTTTTACTGAAACCAGCCATTTCTTATGGATTATTTATCAAATATAAAAAAACCTTGTTTTTTATATGCCATACTTCCGCTATGGACATTTTATCAGAATTTTCGTAGCTTACCAATTTAAAAACTCACCGCTCGCCACTGATATGTATACAGTAAAAACATCAATTATTTGATCATATAAATACGTTTGAATTGTGACATATTTATTCACCCAATAAAAATATACAAAGCGACCGTTAATGTTTTTGAAAAATATTTAAAAATTATTTTAGACTTATATGTATTACCAAAAGTTTCAATAATTATTCCTATTGAAAAAAAAACAATTAACAAACAAAGACAATTGTGGGTTATCGCAAATATAACCACAGTGAAATTACTTCCTCCGTATACCCGAAAACCGTTCTAAAGACCGTGGGTCTTCCTTTCGGTTTCACTTATACAAAAAGAAGCTTAAGTCAACATGAACATGATTACAATACCAAAGAAAATGTAAATGAAGGCGGCCTCCGTGGTGTAGTGGTCAAGACGCTTGACTCACACACGGAAGGTTCCGGGTTCGATTCCCGGTGAGAACACAAAAATTAAAATGTGATTTTTCTCAAGCCTGGGTGCTCTGTGATGTAATTCACCACTGTAATTAGGCCTCCTGGCCTGTTGTGGTGCAAAAAAAAAAAAAAAAATGTAAATGTAAATGTAAAAATCAGACTCCCATTTAGAAAAAAAGGCGAAGTCAAAAAATTGAATTTTATGTAAGTCAGTAAAACAATATTGTGAAATGGGAAAAAAAAGTTATGAAGGAAAAAACTTATCATAATTCAAACAGAAGGTTAAGAAATATGTGCTAAATAACTTATAAATGAAATTTTTATACATTGTTATTATTAGAGCACACATAAAAATATGTTTATATGTGCCCTATTTCAAAATTCAAAATAAAAATAAATAAGTTAAATAAAGCTGAGTTTTCTGTCAATAAACGAGTCACTAATTTAAAAAAAAATCTTTTTCAATTTCATATATCACGGTTTTAATTTTAATTTACTCTCTACTTTCACTGCTCCTTTCACTGTGAGTTTGGCAAATTACGTAGAGGGTCTATGTCGGATATTGTCATTTTTCTTCATGACAATATTACAGACACAAATTGTAACAAAAATGTTGTTTGTTTATCAAATTCAGTTACAAAAGTCCATTATCGTATTTTTATCAATTTCATTATTTTTGACATTATTTTTTAATTTCTTAACTCCGAGGCCCTCCATATAAGTCACCAAAAGGTAAATTCCATAGTCATGCTTCTGGCACTTCTATCATCATCACCAAAGTTCTTTCAAATTTTTACC
Source organism: Micrasema longulum (assembly GCF_059751315.1). NCBI lineage: Eukaryota > Metazoa > Arthropoda > Insecta > Trichoptera > Brachycentridae > Micrasema > Micrasema longulum. The sequence goes on from NW_028278121.1 coordinate 569,470, forward strand.
GGACACGGAGCTATGAGAAGTTATCTATATAGGTTTATATTAAGGAATGAGGACTATTGTCCAAGCGATGTTATTTATTTACAGAGGATCAAACATCTGTTATTTCAGTGCCCATTTTTTTGTTAACAACGCCATAATCTTGAAGCAGAATGCAGGAGAGATGGAATATCCTTAACAGATATCCACACTGTAGTTGAAAGTAGTTATCGCGCGCTATTGTTCTTGAACTTTGCAACAATGGTGATTGGACTCATAAAGGTAATAAACCAAAATCAGTGATCGAACATCCCATATCCAAGACAAACAAAAACGGTTTTTTCCGAGTACCTTAGCCTTGTACATGACATGTAAGGCTACTAAATACAGAGGTCCAAATATATATTTAAAAAACACTTTGGCTAAAATTGATAAAATGGCAGCACTGTGCAGAATAGTCATTCAGTACTTGTTAACAAATTATGAGTCAATTTAAAACGCACATAATGTTCCGTTTCCTTTGAAACTTCCAAATAAAAAGTATATCCAAACACCCTCTTCTAAAATGCAAAATTTAAGTCAATCCATCGATTACTTTCCGAAATTTGCGGCCGCAAACATACGGAACCTAATTTTGATTTTATATTTCTAGATTAGGGTTATCAAATGCAAAGAATCACTCAACTAATTTGCTATTAACTATGTTTTAAATTTATTTTGCCGAGTATGCATTTTGCAAAAAAAACAGCTAGATCGAACATTGAATGATACCCCATTCAAATTTTGAATGACTGAGAAAACCTGAATTAAAACATGTTTTTTTACTATAGGTATTTTTTAATTAACGGTTCTACAAAATTAAAATGCTTACATTTTTATCAACTTTCATTTATTTAAGAGAACTAGATTTCTGTAGACATTAATCTTCCCGTCAGCATCCATACCGTAAGATTTTTATAGTGCTGTTGGTATTTTCTGTAAATAAGGAATGCCGTTTTTGTGATGAACACAATTTTCAGAAGATGATTATTACTGTATGAATGCGGCATGGCTGTTTTTAGAACATAGAATTTGCCTTACTGCACCCGATAACACCGATATAGATTTTTTCAAAATTGTGGACTGGCTGCTTTCTGCATAACTACGTTCATTTGATGTCGAAAATTTCATGGGAATTAAACCCAAAAGTATGTGAGTGAAACAAAAACCTGGATAAATCTTTTTAAGAAGATGGTTTCGACCTAAAATATAAATGATAAAAAGAAAATGGTAAATAATTCGAGCTAATTTAAACAGTTACTTTTTTAATTTAATCAATCAACTTTGTAGCTACTTTGTCAAAGTTAAATTAACATATTAGTAATCTATGGGATGGAAAACGTGAGTTAATAAGTGAACTGAATTAGCGCAGTAAAGGGGTGAATTGTAGGGTCATTCTTGGGTGTAGAGTTACTACATTGTAGACGGATATTTGCTCTATTTTGCATTCTAATCTGAATTAAGTAACAGTGAATTTCACTTAAAATTAACTCGTATACAGCGACAGTATAAAACAAGGCAGAGTTGAAAACTTAATATATTTAATCAGCTTATGTATTCATTTTTAAATTTTGTAGGTACTTTGTTAAAGAAAGATATGAAACTAGTTTAAGAATCCTTTTTTTTTCTTTTTTTAAACCAACCAACAGGCTTAACTAAGCCCAAATAGATGGCATTAATGAGTAATACTTAATCTAAACCGTCTTAAAATCTACTTAAATTTACAAAATGTATAAATATGGCATAATCTAGGCGAAAGTGGCAAGTGTGACGTCGCGAGTCAGGAGAGACAACACGGTTTGCTTCTTAAATGCCTTGCTGTAGGAACACATCGACAGTACCGTTTAGTGAGATTTCATTCACTGTTCTAAGGATCCTTGGCAGAGAGGAAAAGAATCCGATGTTAGTTTTAATTTTTCCACAGCAGACAAGATTGGTACGCAAGTTACGGCGAGGTACATTAAGGTTTATCTGAGCAAGGATATCATGGGCATCCATACAGTCAGATATTAATGTGTGCAAGAATATGAAACCAGCCAAAATCCTTCTAAATTCTAAACTAAAGATTTGAAAGTACTCTAGACGATCATAATAGTTGATTATGAAAGTATTTGATCCGATTCTAAATATTAACGATTTTAAAAATTTACGTTGCACCGATTCAATCCGCGTCATATAAATATTATAATTAGGAGTCCTTCCAGGGATAACTTGATCTAAGAAGGACTGAGCCTGTTCATTCCTATTTTTTTCATTATTCACATTAAATGGTCGTTTACTCGTGAATAGTACAATATTGTTCTGTCCCAGAACTAGACCACTGTCCACGTGTACACATCAATTTGTGGGACAGGACTTTGTTTTGAGACAGGCAATCTTCGCGGATCAGCGGCCGCATTGTCCTCTGTTGAGAAAATCCTGTTTTAATAAACAGGATTTTTATAATTAAAGTTCATTCTTTAACAATTCCAGTACATCTTGGTGTAACATAAACAATATTTTTCGTGAATTGAAATGAAATGAAAGAGATAAAGTGCGAACCGCGGCTGAATTTCTGTTTTGTCTCAGCGTTCTGTCAAGGCTGTTCACGGAGCCGAGACAAGATAGTATTGTCCTATCGATCGTATTGTCCACGTGTAAACGATACAGTGAATGTTGTAAAATTTATTTTTTGATAATTTGCTTTTGCCAAACTTTAATTTCTTTTTTAAATATTCATTATTTTTGTATTTATGATTATTTGGGGAAGCACACTATGGAAAGAAAAGATGAGTTCTATTTTAATAAAATGTGTATTTTATTCTCTATTTCACCGTTTCAACCGGCACTTTTCTTTAAAAAACGGTATTTTTCTTACTTCTTTGAAATTCCATAGTTTTAACTACAAACAGTTTGTAGTATATTAGGCATTATATTATATAAGGTCAGTTAATATTATATACATACATTAATTAATTATAATGTTAAGAATAGGTGGCTCATAATTTTTACCGCTTAAACCTTAACTACTCTAACTATGTTTTGAGTATCTCCAAATTTTTGCAGACAGGCTGGATTTCCTTCCTAGAGAGTTATTCGAGTATTATTTTACTTCACAAAAGTCAACAGATGGAAGATTGGAGGAAATGTGGATGTTTGAACACAGGCAGAATGGTGAATGTGACACAGCCCGTGGCCAATCAAACCAGCCAAAGACAGATCACAAGCCCTGTAAATACCTAGACTTCCATATTCCTTCTCAAAAATGTTGCCCATACTAAATATTTTCCCGTTAAATACCAATTCATTTTTTTTTTTATTCAAACAATAAAATGATTCTATGGTTTTATTTCCTTTGAGACAATCTCCTTTAGTAAGTATATTTTCCATTCAGAGAATCTTGTTTCTTCTTTATTGGCAATGTAGCTCCCGATATCTTCCAATAAAATTTCCTTAACCAATAGAGAAAGTAACGCCCTATATAAAATGCCAACTATATTGTTTTTGTCATTATTTGATCTGGCAGATTTACAACATAATAAGCTACATTTAAAATAGCCAATAATATACATGTTGGGTGTGTTCAAATGTTTGTAGACAAGTACTGAATTACCCCCTAATAAATTGTTTAAGATTCATCGATTTAATAACGGATGGAAAGAAACAACTTTCTGAACGGAGTATTCACGCCACGTTGTACACTAGGGTTATGACCTGTCCATTAGCTGGCCTTCGTTTAACTTGACACACGATGTAACAATAGAGCTAAAGGGCTTATCTTTAAACGGGAGCGAACTCGTTTTTTTAGAATTAATATTATTAATTCTAAAATATTATCGTTTTATAAAACATTTTTTGCTTATTTACTTGTTTATTTATTCTACTACTACTACTACTACTACCATTACGCCATTTCTCCGTAGGGGTAGGCAGAGAGAATAGACCACCACACACGTCTATCCTGGCATACAAAAGTAGTATTCTTACATATAAAACAATAATATGTCCACACATAAATTACTGTTCTTCCATTTTTTTTTTATGTAATGAAGGAGAAATTCAAAATATACAAATTCTTCAAAATAAGGCAATGAGGATTATACTAAAAAAAATATATTCTAATGTAGAAAGAATGCACAAAGAAGTTGGCTTGCTCAAATTAAATATAATGTGGCAATTTTTATACATAAAATAATCAAGCGGATGAATAAAATAAAAACAATAATAAAATTTAACCAACAATGTCATACATATGAAACAAGGGGTAAAAAAAAGATGAGATTACCAATGAGGAAAAAAACAGAATCTCAAAACTCATTGTACAAGGGATTGAAGCTGTACAATGAGTTACCTGAAGAAATAAAAGAAATAGATAAAATTGAAATATTTCAAATTAATTTGAAAAAATATGTAATTGAGAAATTTTGATAAAAAAATTGTAACATTATTAAAAGTTTATATTAGTTCTTAAAATGTTATGAACTAACTAAATAAAGCATAAATAAATAAATACATTCCTAGCTACTTCCACATTCATACATCTTTTCATACATGCCCTTCGGTTCTGTCTGATTTTGACATGACCAGACTTAAGATTTTGGTTTATCTGATCATGCCATGTCTTCCTTGGTCGTCCTCGTCTCACGTTGCCGTTCATTTTCACCATATATACTTTTTTTACCATTCTTTCGTCGTCCATTTGTACCTCGTGATCAAAGCATCTCGGAGACCCTTTCTTAATCTTATCAATTATACTTGACTCAGATTTACACTCTCGCCTGATTTCAATTACACTTGTTTAAATATGAATGAAGTTATTAAGGCTTTTTAGGCTGTGCCCGTGTCAAGCAATAATAATTAATTATAAAAAAAATACATAGTATCATAAATTAGACTCAATTATAATGACATGTGTTACAATAGAATAACAGCCCAGAAAAACAAGGTTTAAGTAATAAATAATAATATATGAGTAATACAAATTTAGATTCATACTTAATCAAATATACAAAATAATAGTATCATTGAAATTAACAAAACAATAGTGTAATAGTGAAATATGGTAACATAACAGTATCATTGAAATCAACAGAAAAATAATATATTTATTAAAACATAATTGAAATGATAATTTAGATATGGTTTCTAGAAACTCACTCTATACTGTAGTAAGAATATGAATAATAAATAATATGTCAAATAAGACTGAGTACTAAATTAAATAACACATAGGGAAATACATAGTTAAAAAACATAAAAATATCAAGATATATAAAAAACAATAAAAGTAAAAGTATGGAAGGAAAGCAGATTTGTCAATTTTTTCTAATTGCTAATCTCGAACTTTAAATTTGAAACATTTAAGTTTGTAAGTGAAAATTCTTGATGGAAGTTCATTGTAATTTATTATATAAATAAAACACGAGTGATACTTTAATCCACAAATTTGGAATATCCTATGACCAGTATCAATTCATTATCAGAATATCCAGTATCAATTCATTAGTTAACCCAAAGAAAATTTGTTGATAATGATCCTTAAGATAAAAATAACTTTATTTAATTTACTTACATATAACTTTGAATTATCTATCCTTACCTCTGTTCTGTATAAATACATTTAACTTTTTAATAAAGATACCAGTTTCGAAGATGTCGCGAAAGCGATGAAACCGGTCACTGGATATTCCAAATTTGTGGATTAAAGTATCACTCGTGTTTTATTTATATAATAAATTTAAATTTGAAATTTAACAACCTCGTCCCTATCGTGTGCAGCAACCAATTGCAAACATGTTTCTTTAATACATTGGCACCTGTGGAGTTCTTTATGGCTGCCGGAAGTTGATTAAAAAATTTCGGAGCCAGGAAGGTAAAGTTTCTTTGAGCTTGCTTTGAGTGAGTGGTAGGACCAAGGTAATAAATCCTTCTCGCTGATCGCGTCTGTATATTTTGCTGTGTCCTGACTTTATCTGCAGATTTACAGAAGTTCAAAAGTGCCTCTTTAACAAATAGCTGCCGCACATCTAGAGCTTTACAATTTTCAAACAGCTCTTTTGAAGGATAGCCATATATTATTATTATTATTTTTTATTTTATTTATTGGGGATATCAACAGTAATACATGTGACAAAAATATAACAAATAAAATTTACAGAGAATAAAACCAATGACAGATATCCACAGAAATACATTAAATACACGTACAATACATACTAGTGTGTTTGTGTGAGTATAAGTGAGTGAGAAGGTGGGTGAGTGGGTGTTATATTGGAATGTGGGTGAGCATGTGTGTAAATATTGCACAAGTGTCAAGTGTCGAAAATATAAATAAATATAGAATATTAAAAATTAGAGATAAAATAAAATAAAATAAAATAAAATAAGATAAAATAAGACTTTATTATTAAAACTAAGTATAAGAAAAAACATATGTTTTAAGACGCGCATTTTAAATGATATTTTTTTACAATCAAATGAATCAATAAGGGGAAAGTTCAAATTATATTCACGAGCAAAATGTATAAGTGGAGAGTTCTGAGCATAGTTCGTACGAACTGCTGGCACATGAAATAGAGAGCTCAACGTGTGACGGGTGCGGTTGCCCGGTAACGGGTGCGGTAATATATATTATATTATATGTTAGTTTTTTTATTAATTCAACATACTATTCCATTTATGTTCACTTTTTTTCCTTGTGTTATATCAATGTAATAATAGAAATATTGATGCAACAATGTAACTAAGACATTCAATAATGTTAGTTTTTGTCAAATACAAAAGAATTTTTTCAGGATGTAGATCATATTCTCTCTAGACGTTATTATAAGAGTCTTAAGTGAACCATAGGCGAGGTTATTTATTGAAAAATAATGAGCTATCGGCAATAGATAAAGAATAAAGATTGTCCTGACTGAAATCCTATTAGAACTTTGTAAGCCATTTGAAAGGAGAGTAAATAATTAGAAGTACCCTCACAGAAATCCTTTTTAATTGGTATCTAACAAAAAGGATTACGTTCTTGATATAATTATTTATTCGTATACACAGAATGTTGTGTAAAAATTAGGCGTTGAAATAAGAATGGAAATGTAGACAAATATAAAAACATTAATTTTATTTAGGTATGTACGAGTATATGATAGTTAATTATCAAAATGCAATTCGACCAAATAATTATTTATTTCACATCCAACTTTTATTTTTTCTTTTTTATATGAACACCTCACTGGCATCCGTGTCGAGGCATTCATTTAAATTATTATTTTGATTTATTTATTTAAACTTTTACAATGTTTGTATTCTTTTTTATACAGAATAATGTTCCCTCACTGGGGTGTCCCGTGCCAAGGGAAACATTTTACAATAAGTAAACCATGAATTAGTTTATTTTTTAGGTGAAACCGTGTCTGCTGGATTTGTTCCGACGTTTCGGCTACCATTGCAGGAGCCATCTTCAGGGTAAAATGAGTGTTTTGTAGAAAAATAGAGACAATTGAAATACACAGACACCCAAATAACATAAACTAAGACGACGGGCTGAAATTAAACTCGACATGGTTCCCAAAACTACATACTACAAAAATGAATAGAAATGTGCTTACTACCGATTGTGACACGGTACACATTACTAGTAGTTAGACACGTACTTTTTTTCTACAAAACACTTAGTTTACCCTGATGGCTCGTGCAATGGTAGCCAAAACGTCGAAACAAATCCAACAGACACGGTATTACCCAAAAAATAAACTAATTGATAACAGTGACCGTAAAAACCTTGGCACCTTTTTAAGTTAAACATGCCTTAAATTAGTTATCTAACAAAGTTAACACAATAAAAACGTAATTGAAAAATTAGTCTAATTACCATTAACATAATAAGCAATATAAACTAAAATAATCATAAAAAACAGAACCTGTAAACATAAAATAATTTGTATGACAACTATAGTAGGCATTGTTTTTTATTTTCTTAATAACGAGCTGAACTCGGCAACGCATCGCTATTGCTAGATTTGAGTTTGTACTCGTATATGGAATGAATGGACACAATCGAAAGTTTGCTTTCAATTATTGTATTTAGTTAAAATTAGATATGTACACATTCAATTTTTATGTTTCGGACTACATAAATTGTGAGGATATGCGTGACAAGGAAAATTTCGATAAATAGGAATCTGAAATCTGTTTTTCTGTCACTGTCTTGTAAAAGCCTTCCTAATACTAAAAACTCAACCAATTTCTTTATTTTTTTTGACAGAGTACCAAATTGAAATTTACTGTATCAGTATTTTTTGCGTTTTTTCAAAACAGTTATTATATTTGTGTACCGTGCGCCTGAAGACAGCATTTAAACTGGACGTTTGTATGGGTTTTTGAATGGTTCTGGTTCCCATAAAAAACAATTTACCAAAAACCAAATAACAAGAACACGCAAATGGGTAATATCTATAGTGTTTTAAAAAAATACTGCTCTTGTGCCATAAACCAAGGAGAAAATAGGGGATTACGTTTGTATCGAGAAAAATCAGGCCGCGTTTCCTCTTAAGTTTAAACATCATTAAGTTTACTTACAAAACTTTACTATATCTTTTTACGTACCTATAGGAACAGATTCAGTGTTCGTAAATAAAACCATCAACCTTATAATACACAAAAACGCACCCTGAGCTAAAATTAAGACACTTAACTTATGCCTAAACGCTTAGTCATGCCTAACGCGTATTTATTCGTTCTTTAACTGCCAACCAGGTTTTGACGTGAGCTAGACATTTAATTTGAAACCAAAGGCCCTGATTCTGGCGAGAAAGCGTGTAAAAACTGTTCGGATAAACTTAAAAAGGATAGTGTAACTTTTCATTAGTAAGTGGGTATTTGTATTTGTTAAGATATTTGTTTATTATTGAATTCCAAAACCTCAAACAATTTATTTTCAAATAACCAGTTCTTTTTGCTAATTTTATACTCTGATCTTCTTACCAACAGGGATGTACTCTATGTAAAAATACGATTTTCAAAAATGTACGAAGCGATAGTAAATATTATTTTAGCATTACCAAAAATCCAGTATAAAAAATAAATGAGTAGAAATTAAAGAGAATATAAAAATATTACAACAGAGATGAAGAACATTTAAGAGAAGGTAATATAGAAGTCTAGGCATCTACAGGGCTTATGACCTGTCAATGGCTGGTTTAAGTGACCACTTTACACACTGTGTAACATTCACCATTCTGCCTATATTTGAACATCTATATTCCTTCAATTCCTTCATCTGTTGATGTTTGTGAAGTTAAAGAGCTGAAACCTTTATTTATGCGGGTGAGATTTATCTAATTGAATTATTTCACCTATATACTAGGCAACGCCTGAACGCCTGAACGCCTGAAAATATGTTAATATAAACAGCTCCCCAGGGAGTTGAATCTAGTCTTTGTCTACAAAAATTTGGACAAACTCAAAATATTGTTGATAGAGAATGTAACTAATAAATCTGATGGTGATCCATGAAAAATGAATGTTGTTTGTAAACATTCAACTAATGATTTTTATTTTATATACGAAAAAATAACATCCTTTAATTTTTTAGTATTTGCATTCTTGTTGAATGCAGCCCTGGTCGGTGGATGAATAAAACGTTTATGCTCCTAATTGTATTCTATTTATCAGATTAAAGATTTTAAGGGTTATTGACATACCCAACCAAAGCTCATCATTTTGCAAAAAAACTGTGTCAATCGGTCAAGTAGTTTTTTAGTCAAACGAGAACCCACATACACACATTGCCTTTTATATATAGAAGATAGATGGATTAACATATTTTTAAAATACGGTGTAGGTACACACAAATACATTACACATAAATATATTATCATTACAAGACTCACCAAGATAATTTTTATGGCTTGTCGGTAGAAATATTTTACAAACTATATATAATTACTGTATAGTATAAGCATTTTACAAATAAATAATACTCAAATGGAGTTAAAATTTAACTTTTATATTGTATTCATTATTACTAGAATTTCCAAATAAACAAAGCAGTCGCGCGAAATCCGAAAGAGAATGGCCCATTTCACAAGTATTATTCAAATCCACACAGTTCATTTTAAAAAGGATAGATTGACATTTGTTATTTATTTTATTTTATTTTATTTTATTTGGGAAATCAACAGTTCTACATACATATCTTTAGTAAACAAACAGATATAGTGTATAAACACAGAACTAATAACAGATTTCCACATAGTATACAAAGTTAGTAAAGAAAATATATTACATGTCAAATAAATACATACAATTTATACATATAAAAATGTTTTATTCATGTACTCAATAATCAAAGATTTTTAAAATATTCATTTTAAGAACATTAAGTTACTGTAAATTGGGCGGGATAAGGACAAAAATGCTTGAAGAGAGGATAGGGAGGGGAGATGTACATATTTATTATTATAATGTCTACTAAGTTACATAATACATTTTTAGTGTTAATTTTAAATCTGACAGAGTGATGTTTGTGTAATCTATATTTTTAAATTTTGTATTGTACATTGAAAAAGTCCTACGAAAAAAAGCATTTTTAACATACGATGTTTTACTTATTGGTACATGAAACAGGTGGTACCGTCTACAAATCCTAGCTGGCACATGTATTGTTATGAAATCAAGCAGCTCTGTACAGTCAACCATTCCTGTCATAATTTTGTAAAGCAGTAGTTGGTCCGCACACACTCTGCGGTATTGTAGAGAAATGATTCCATGTAAGGTGGAGGCAGTGAGAGTAGATACATAAGAAATACTCGTATTATTCTGTATTTCTTTCTTTCTCGGGTAAAAATCTTGCAAAAAGAAATAGAGAACAGATTATTTGGCCTCATGGTGTGCTGGTTATTACGTTGGAACGACATTAAATAAATAAATGCAATATAAAAAAAATAATGAATATAATAAATATCAATCCACCTAATTGGTCGATTTTTGCCATGGTGTGAAATGGGCCAATCACTTGATATCACGCAGCGAACTCGTGGTTCGCACGTATATAGCGATCCAGTCTCCGTGAATGCATTTAAAGAAACTATTTTTTTTGTGATAAAAATATGTACATAAGTAAATTTATTTATTTATTTGGTTCCAAAAAAAAAAGTATTTAAAAACAGAAATGTTTAAGTAAAATGCACATTGATTAGTTTCTGTTTAAAATATAATAATGAGTAGCCATTATCCGGAAGCTGCGGGCTATAAATAATTTTATTGTTCTTTAATCGAGTCGTTTAGGCTAATAATTTAAAAATACACACATTATCTCTGATTAATAAACGCATGTGTTGATAACATTCATATTTTCGAACTTATCAGTCAAGTTTAATTAATATCATTTGGGAAAATCTTCAATAAACTTTCAGCAATTGATTTTTATTCTTTATATTAAAAAATGTATAAATACATCTATCGGATAACATCGACTAAATTGATGTTGATACGTGGGGTACACAATAGTTACTGCAAAGCAAGCCAGATTGCACCTGGGGTGGTATTCTGAATGTTCTCTACTCATATATAGTGATTAATTTGAATAATTTTATTATTTTAAAGTGACGAGACTTTGATTCACATAATGGCCACACTGATGATTAAACGTCAAATGGTGTATAACACTACTGCAAAAACGGAAATAAAACTGTTTATTACGGTTTGGTCAATTCAACTTAATTAGGTGTTTTGGGCAATGCGTAAGGTTGAAAAAATGTTCTAAATGAATATTATCATGTTTGATTACAGGTGTTCATATTTTTTTACCTTTAATCATAAGTGTTGTCATTCTGTAAAGCAAAGTCTTGTCACTTTAAAAGAATAAATTTTTCAAATTAATCACTCTCTAGGGGTACAGAAGATCCAGAATACCACCCCTGGGGTGCTATTAACTATTGCAGGGGTAGATAAGATTTCTACCATCCATAGCGTGGGGATTTTTTTTGCATATGACTACACTCTATACAGTATAATTTCGACAAATTATATTGTTTTTTCACCCTCCTGTAAATTTTTCATTTTTGAAGATTGGAGTTTTGCAAGTTTGTCAGACAATATTTTATTTTATTTTAATTTTATTTTATTTTTGCACCACAACAGGCCAGGAGGCCCAATAACAGCGGTGAATTACATCACAGAACACCCAGGCTTGAGAAAAATCACACTTAATTTTTGTGTTCTCACCGGGAATCGAACCCGGAACCTTCCGTCTGTGAGTCAAGCGTCTTGACCACTACACCACGGAGGCCGCCAATATGTGGTTATTAAACTTCAAATGATGTAAAATAAACAGTTTTATGATTTACATTTCGTAGTTCAACATTATAAAACTGTTTAAAACTGTTTTGTTGTTTTGATATACTTGTCGTGCATCTGGAGTGTTCCGGACGCGTAAAATCGAATAAATTAAAATAATACAATAATTAGAAAGGATCCCCGGTAAATGTATAGAACTGATGGCTGGGCTCTCAATAAAGATAAAATGGTCACTTTCGAGCCTGGCCTCAGTATTACCGGGGAAAAATAGCTAGGTTAAAATGAATAAAATGAATAAAAATATATTATGTAAATGTCATGTTGCGCGCGTCGCGGCTGCCGACGAAATGGCCCGTACGGGCATTGAGCGCCCGTATTTACGCCACCTGCGGCCGGCGGCATGTAACGAGTGGCGGGGAAAGATTACCCCCACCACTCCGAGGCAGCCGGCGCGGGTGGGATGGCCGACTCACGGAGCCCGACGCGTACCGCTTTATAAGGCGGTCAAATGGAAATATTAAATCAGTTGAGTTCCTAACTCTGAACAGTTCACACGTGTTTTATTCCGTTCTCCGTCCTGTTCGCCTTCCTGCACTTCGCTCTTCGCTCCGCTCTGCCTGCTGACTGCCTTCGCCTCTCTGCACCACTTGGACCGGGTGGAAAGTCCTTTTCAGGGCTATTGAGGTTGACTTGCGGTCGGCGCAGCTGTGCTCCTACCTTCCGACTTTGTCTTTGGCTCTGTCTGGGAGGGCGGCTTCCCACTTACGCCGGGAAGCTTGACTGCGGCAGACGCGGGTGACGAACCGGCGAAACTTTCATCGTGGTAACGCGTACGTTACATGGAGACTTACCATAAAAAAACAGTGTGTCAGAAATACAAGTTATTCAAAATAGAGCTCTAAGAAACATATATGGTATACCAGTGTAAACGCATGTCAACGATATTACATTTACGAACATTCTCTCATTTATGGTCATACCGCATTATAAGATCACAAAAACAGTGCTTTAATTCGTAAATAAAAACTCTTTCACTAATCACGCACTACTAGGTATGGTCTAAGTCTAAGGTCTCTGCTGTACCTCGCTTGTAGTGATGACAACGCTTCGCGGTGAAATTATCGCGAAGTCATATAGTATCCTCTCGCGGCTGTATTTTATGAAAGTATTTATGAATTTTGCAGAAAACTAGAAATATTATGAAACAGTTTAATAAACACTACCATGACAAACATAATGACTTTAAAAAATCATTTAAGTCCTATTTAAAGCATTTTAGCTGTGGCATTTTAGCTGATACCCACAGGAACATGTCGATTATTTTTTTACCTTCAGGTTCGGAAAGGTTATTACTAAATCAGAATTTAATTTTAGGGATGGTGAGTGCCGGGAACATTTGAAATGTTTGTCACAGGACGCGAAATTAGCAGGTCAAAAGCGTCCTGGTGCCTACCTTTATGTATGGAAAGCAGACTGAATGCTGTCGAAATGTAATCTCCCAGGCGATCGTATGGTAAACATATGCATGATAGATGCGCTAATGTCAAGATTCGTGTATTATGTAAGGCTGAGATAAGCATTACCTACAAAATCAAGAAATAATTTCTACGTTTGTTCGTATACAAGTATAGAGAAAATAGATAGCGAAAAACAGCTAAAGATTAACCATGCGAGTGTTAGAAACCGATAAAGAAATGGCATAACCAAATCCAGCAAATACTTGAAAATTGACCTGTCAACAGTCGGAATAATCGGCGCGCATGGATAAAAAGTTCATGATTGCAGTGGAAGCGAGGTGTGTAGGCATAGACAGAATGATACAGCGTTGTATCATAACTGCCTACCTCTCCGGGGTAGCGGCGTGTTGATTTGTTCGTTTGTTTACTGTATCTTGAAACAACATTGGAAAATACATCATGCAGACCATTTTTTTGTAGTGAAAACTGGTCATTATAAAGATTTTAACATAATTTATTGATTAATGGAATATTTCTCAAGATATGAGAAAAAATCAATTAGTATCAACGTAAAATAAGAGGATTAGAACAATTAATATTGTCATTATTAAATTGTAAATAATGATTAATTATTAAACATGATGCTTTATGACAAATTTTATCAAACACTTCATCAAAATTCCAATTATAACGGCTGTTTCAAGATATAAATAATGTGTTTTACCACATAAATTTAAAAAATAAAACATATCGCTTAATGGGCTCTGTATAATGTTCTGTCAATCACAAGCTATACACATATTTCTTCTTTTGCAGCTTCGATTCGCAAATAACAATCAAAGCTAATTTATATAACAATGGCCAACAGTTCGAACCCAACCGACAGGTAATCCGTCAAAGAAAACTGAATACAACTGACCTGGGCAATCCCGAAGTCCTGGTCTGCATCCAATTCGTCTTCCTGGTCACTTCCTAGGAGATGGATTAACTGTTGACTCTTCTTTTGAATTGAATTTGAATTTTTACACTTTCGCGATTATTTCGAAGAAAGGAGATTACAAACTCAGTGGCGTGCCCAATATGGCGAAATTTGCCACACATATTTTTTTTTGTATTTCCGTGTGCAGTGACGGAAGACCAGGCGAGCCATCTATAGACGCCCATTAAAACTACGTATTTGATTAACTAATCAATTAACTAATCAAATACGTTGTCCTTTTCGGTTGACTTCATATTTTCTCAACAGATGTCACTGCCGGGACGAATTCGAACCGATGGCCATTACAGGCTCTAAAGAAACGTTTTACAAATCGGTACAAAATGGAAATCGTTTGAGGTAGGATGTTGAAAGGTAGAAGGTAGGTGTTTGAAACAAATATTTTTATAATATTTAATCTAATATAACAAACATTCAATAAAATTATTAAATGATCAAAAATACTGTATAAAAATAAATGATAAAAATTTTATTTGAGCATAATCATTATACTAATTATTACATATTTAATTCACTAATTACTCGCATAAGGTGGGTTTAAATATTATTTGTATGAACTATGAACCATGATATAAAAGCCCTAAGGTTGTACATATACATATTTCAATATCTGCGCCATGAAATTTCAAATATTTTTATGAATAAATATAAATTACAATACATGGGATTGTTTTTGGGCCTTTTGAGTTCAACTCTAGGGGTCAGCGGATGAAGAATATATTTCAGTGAGTAAAATAGAACCATAATCCTGAATAAGTGTTTTGGACCCGATGGCTACTCTTGAGTAAAAATTCTGAAAAAGGAAATCGAGTAGAGATAAGTCCGCCTCGTAGTATTTTGGTTGGCACGCTCGCCTACCATGAAAAAAGTCTCTGATTCGATTCCTGACATGGTTGAAAAAAAATATTTTTGATATATACATTTTATAAAAGTGTGTTACGTTAGTGGAAGTTAACATTTATTTTTAATTTTATTTAAAAAGCACGAGAAGTTGAAAAGTTACGAGACTTAAATCAGTCAATCACAGGACACGTGTATTTAATCTAAATATTAATCAATATGAAATTGGTGATTTTTACAAATGATTTCATGTTTGCTATAGTCTGGTATTATGTTCTAATAAGTGAGGACTCGAGAGGAAAGTGAATAAAATTTTGAGACAACTAAAATGTCTCCAAACGCCTCGAAACGTGTAGATCTGTCACTGGGGAAAAGGAAAAAATACATTGCTCACTGTGAGGAAGGGTACACCTATGAGCAAATTGTGAAGATGAGCCGTGAAGCAACTGAGTAAAGTGGAAGAAAACTAATAATCTGGGTTACGAACACTGGATCGATGAAATCAGCTGCAAGAGCTGAAAGAAAGTCCAAGGAACAGAATAATATGTATGCAAAATGTGTCGCTAGGTCATGCAAGACTATCGAAGATCTACAAAATACATCAACAACATCATCAGAACACCTGGTGTACAAGTTTGTTTTGATATATTATGTTTTAGAGGATTTATACAAAGGTGACCCCCGCAAGTGCATCTTTCAGCAGGACTGATTGACATACTATTAAGCCAGGAGTTGCACAAAGTGGTTCACTAACCACTACAGAACTACCTACCTGCCTAAGCCAGGTAATATTTGGATTTAAATTCAAATACTCCCTGCCAAGGTCAGGTAATATTTGGATTTAAATTCAAAAGAAAATTAATGAGCAAGGCTGATAGTGACGGTATCTCGAAAAAGTCCATCAACGAGAAATAGACGACCGAAGCCATCATCCTGGCTTAGTTCCATGTAATTATAACTAAAGATTTGCAATGCCTGGTGCACTTAATGTCCTAACAACTCGAAGGGGTTCTTAAACACAATGGATATCCAACAATATACCAATTAACAAATTACAACAGGGATGGAGAATACCTTAAATAAGGGAATATGGAAGTCGAGGTATTTTCAGGGCTTATGACCTGTCATTGGCTGGTTTAAGTGCCACTTTACACACTGTGCATATTTCTTCAATTTTTTTATTTGTTGATTTAAGTGAAGTTAAAGAGCGGAAACCTTTATTGTTGAGAAAAGATTCATCTGACTGAATTATTTCACATACTAAGCAACGACCGAAAACAATTATTCAATTTTTAAAACTTCTTCTTGGACCAGTTGGTTTCATTACAATATTTGAGTTTGTCCAAATGTTCGAAGACAAAAGACTGGATTTCACCCCCTCGGGAGTCTACGAACATTTATACAAACTCAAATATTATAATATACTAATTGATTTCTACTTCCTTCAGTGTGTTCGTAAATTCATCCATTGTTTTATTTTTATATACAATATATTAAAAGCTTGCCTGAATTATTTTTTTGATAAATGGTTCCTTAAAAATATATGGCAAATGATTTTTATGATCACAACTTTAATGAGAATATAAAATATAAGTGAAAATAAAATTTGAATGGTAAATAAATGTGAAATTTAAAAGAATTTATTAATCTGTTCTGAATGAATTATTCCTCTACTGTATGTATGGAAAGATCCTTAACACGATGAACTTGAAAGGTTAGTAGCCTCAATGAAATCCCAAGTAATTGTCCTTAATGTTTCAAATCGTATATTTTTGCAGACCAAATACCTCGGAGGTTATTGGTAATTAATATTAGTGAGGAGCAATAACCGAACGATTAATCGATTATATTAAACAATTCAATCGATTACCTACGTGCGCATAATAGCGGTAAAATCGTATAAATAGTCAATGGGCATCGTGAAATGGTTCGATTTTTTTTTTAATGTATATATTTACATAAATTTACTTTAAATATAAGAATAATCACCCCTATATGATAGGATATTAATTAAAAAAATATGTTTCTTAAAAAAAATAATATTTTTACATTATAAATTTAAGTTGTTTCTATTTACTCATATCAAACACACACTCACCCTGTCCATAAACCTACCCTCACACCCATATACAATCACACACTTATTCACATACATGCCAAAACCACATTCCACTTTTTACACACACGCATCCTCACACAAAAAAAACTCGCACACATGCACTTTAATGAATTATTATTTAACTGAGCTGGATTTTTATAATTTTATTTATGTGAAAAACTGATTTGGTTTTATTTTATGTTTTTTTTTAAATGTTGTGTATATTTTTTTGTATTCCTGTTGTTTTTCTGAATAAACAAAAAGAATAAATAAATGTTCAAGAAGCTTGTATTGATTTCAAACTCGAAACATGAAAATTTCCATACAGTCGAAAAATTTGAAAATCATTGTCATCATCATCATTCCCTTTCCGCGCCAAATGGTGCATAGAGCACTGCATTGGTACACCAATCGCAACGTATCTCAATCGTTTTTGTTACATGAAGGTACGATAATCAGTCTAACGATTCAGGTGCCAGTCCAGGGACTATCATAGATTCTAGTATAAATACACGTTTTTAAATAAATATTTAATGTCAATAACTATGTCGGGAATCAAACCCAAGACCTCTTGTATGACTTGCATTCACTCATTTTAACATCCAAAACCATTAACTTTACGCATTTTCAAAATTCAACAGATTAAAAAAAAGGTTTTTACAAGTAAAATAAATAAAACAACTTTGTTTTTAACCACTAATTTTCATTTTTCACCGACCGGTTTCAAAGCAAACAAGCTTCTTTGTCAAGGTTTACTTAACTAATGAATTGATTCCTTTTTATTTTATTTCCATCATGTTCACTAAATACTACACGTGGAACCATTAAATCAAGTGGTTTTTTCATACACGGGTGGTAATTTGATATCCTTATTTTCGAAGTAAGCCAGGAGAGGACCAAAAGAAATATTTTTTATTTGGTTATTAATTTTGTTTTCTTATTATGAATCGCTTTTTTAATTTCTAAGATTTGTAAGTTGTCTAATTTTAATATTTTATTTTTAACATGAAGTACTTTTAATCCGGTGTCTTTTTTGAAGTCATGATTATTTTCTATCAGATGATTTGCGAATTCAGAAAAATTATTATTATTTAAGCATCTTAAGTGTTCTATTACTCTTATATTAAAGTTTCTTTTAGTTTTTTCAATGTAGATTCAATCGCAATCATTACAATTTAATTGGTATTTTCCAGATTTATTGTATTTATGGACTTTGTCTTTGTGAATTTTTAACAATGTTTCAATATTATTAGTTGTGTAGAAAGCCGGTTTAATGTTTGATGGTAGGGAATTTGATAATTGTTTTGAAAAAATTTCATTTAAAAATAGAACTTTATAAGGTTTTTACTAGATTTAAAAAAAAATGTGTTTAGACTGATAATGAAAACCGTTTTGGGTTTGAACAAAAATCAAAATATTTTTTGAAAGCTACTTTCAGTTCCTGAATACTGTAAAATTCATATACACTAGCAAGGAATAGCCAGACTGTTGCCTGCACATATGAATGCGTGAATGCGGTTGTTTTATACATAACCGATAAATATCTCCAAAACATATTTTCGGTGAATCGATTGAAAATTCTCATAACTTCGATGGGTGATGTTAGTATTTCTCATTACTATTTTGAATTATTCGGTATTTACTGTTTATTTCCTTTAAAAGATGTATTGTATACTGACAGGGCTTGTTTATCGATTCTAGTCGCCTAAATATCACGTGAAATGGTGTCGTAAACACGGCGCGGCGCGGAGCGAGTGCCCTTCACAGTGATTGTACTCGCTAGAACTGTTATCGCGGAATATGTGATAAGCAATGTGCCACATAAGGCCGTTCAATAGCTCCCCTGATTTGAGATGCAGCCCATGTAAAGTAGTGCCAAAGTCAAATACAGATACGCACTCAGAATATCAGAAATGAATTCAATATATCTTTATATATGTAATTTTTCTGTACGTGTGATGTCACTGAGCTTCTCTTAAACGGCTTATTTAATTTATGTGCGGTTTTCAGCGAAATATAGATCTTTGCGCTGCGCGTGTTCTTAGATATAAAAATTTTCAATCTTATCTGTAAAAAAAGTTAGAAGCGTAAATCTTTATTTCATCGACCAAACAGAGTTGCATTATGCATGTACAGTGTATTAAAAATTTGATATTTTTGAGATTTTGCGTTTGCTGAACTAGCTAATAGCAGGCAAGCCAACGTTCGGGCAGGACGACGTCTGTCAGGTCCGCTAGTTTTGTATAATATTTGTGTTTGTATCGACCAACAAATAGACGTGAACTTAGCTAAGAACCAAAGTGAAAATCGAAAGCTTTTCAATAAATTCATTCGATTGAAGTTAAGATTAAATATATTTTTAGTTTTGTATGAATGATCCTTCTATTGGTTAATATTTATCAGTTTGAGGATGCCTATTAGAGAGTAAAAGCGCTTATTGGTCAAATAAATAAGTAGAAGAGTACCAAGTATTTTTAATTTGACATCATCATCATCATTCCCTTTCCGTACCTAATGTTGCATAGTGCACTGCTTTGGTACACCAAACGCAGCGTATTTTGATGATTTTTTTTTGTTTATAATATTTATTTATTTATAATATTTATTTAAAAAATTAAACATAGAAATGACCATCACAGTTTTTTAAATAACATAATTCGACACTGTGAGCTGTCTCCTTGAGAGTGGAATCGGTAGAAATTAAGAAACTGGGCTAGCGGGCACAAGGGCAGTAGAATTCTGAACAAATATTTCTGACGTTTTGACTACTCGTCTTGTAATAATTGTTTACTGAAGTCTCGGAACTGACTATTATTTTGAGGTGACTACAAAGGCTGAAGATTATTATCGTTGATACCAAAACTACGTTTCATCAGAGACAAACATTAGCAAATAGAAATCTCGAGATGAACAAGCGTCTGTAGCATTTAAGAAAACACTGATTCATCAATATATGTGTTTTGTAATTGAAACTAGTTGAAGCATATGGTATTCATAAAAAGCATCCATGCATTTCTATCAGCTGCCAACTCCTTTGCGTCTTCCGAAGTCAGGTTCTCGTCTTAAAGTTCTGACATAAACTTCCAACAAACAGTCAGCAGTGGACGTCCAGGACGTTGAGAGCCTGATGCCTTGTAAAATAGGCAAGCGTGGTTAAGGCTCTCAGGAGGCGTTCGCAGTAAAAGACCCCGCCAAATATATCCTCCGCTTGACGACAGTTGTCACCGGAGTTTTTTTTTGCCCGTACTCTTATTACTTCCTTCCTCACAAAGTCAAACCACTGCACAGTCGAGATTCTTCTGAGACACCTATTCTCAAAACTCGGACTTTTGATGTTTTGGGCCCTACTGAGGTGCCACGATTCGCATCCATAGAAGAAAATAGATGTTATGCAGGCAGTAAACATTTGATCTCAAGACAGCTTTCATACTGTTTAATGTGGTACCTGCTACTTCTAACTGCACTCCAAGCTATTTTTGAAAGCTGCCATTTTCTGTAACATATACACCAAGGTATTTGAAACTCTCGACCCATTTTATGATTTAGTTTGACAGAGTCAGGGGATTTTGATTATCAAGGCACAAAGTTTTACAGAGTACATGGATTTTTGCAGTATTAGTTTTTAAACCCATGCATGCGGAGTACCTATTTAGCTTACCTACAGAGAACTTAAGACCTCCGACTGAATCGTCAATCATAAACCCATTATCGGCATACTCTAGGTCACAGAGTCTTTGGGAGCGAAAGATGGATATTCCTCAATCTAGTGGAATTGACTTTCTAAGGATAAAGTCCATAAGGAATAAAAAACGAACGGTGCAAGGACGCAACCTTGGCGAACTCCAGTGGTGACCTCAAACTAATTTGTGACAACGTCGTTTATTCTGATTCAGCAGTCGCTACTTGAGTAAAGGTCTTTAATAAGATCGATTAGTTTTATAGGTATCCCATATGCTTCTCGTATTTTCCAGAGTGTAGATCTATGCGGATTTTTAAATGCTTTTTCGTAATCTACGAAGCACATAGCAATATTTATATTTGTATTTATTCATTAACAGTATTTTTAGTGTATTAAAATGTTTGTTAACAAATAAGAGTTAATTAAGTTTTATAAATGCACAAAACAGAAATGAATACCACAACTTATTTTTCATTTTCTAACACGGTTAAATAACTAAATTATTCATAAATAACGGAGAAACGGGGTCTGTGTTTCCTTGTTGTCTTTTTTGCACAATATCGGGGAAGAATCTGCGAGAAAGTAATAAAAATGTGCAAATATCTATTCATCAAATTTCTCACAGTATTTCCTCTGAACAACGAAAAAAAATGGTTGCAACATTGAAATAGTTGGGTTAGTCATTAATACGCAAAAATTTATTTAAAAAAAGCATTATTTAGAAATACGAGTATGTAAATACCGACCTAACGGTTTTTTTCTGATACTTTTTTTATTTCTCAATTAATCTCCAGTTCTGTTATTTTATTTTTTTATTTTTAATTATTAAGGAAAAACAACAGTTGTTAAATAAGAATACAAAATTTAAAAAAGTTTTTCACAAATATAATGAAATAACATGTTACACAGTAAAGAGAAAAATAATATATTATATAAGACATGAGAAAAAAAAAGAGCTCGTAAGAAGGTTTAGGGATGAGGATATAGAGTGGAGGAGTGGAGGAGACGGATTTTAATAATAAAATAAACATATTTAAAGGACTATTAACTTATTACACACTGACAAATGTTTCATTTTACAGTGTTTAAAAATTATTTTTTTTGAAGTCACAAAATTTTGTATTATAAATATCTAAATGGGGACAAAGTAAATTAAATTTGGAGCAGCTACGATAAATAAACGAGTTTTGAACATATTTTTTTTTGGGTAACGAATTATAAAATGATAAACCTATTCATCAATTTTAAAATGAATGACTATACAACAATGCTTGAGTATGTCCAAATGCTTGCAGACTGGCTGGATTTCCTCCCTAGGGAGTTATTCATATTTAAATTTATTTCAATAGAGAGGGAAAAGATTTTTTAGACGGGGATATGGAAGTCTCGGCATTAACAGGGCTTATGATCTGTCATTTACGTGGCCACTTTACATACTGTGTAACATTCACTATTCTGCCTACTTCACAAAAATCAACGTATGAAAGAGTTTTGGAAGAGTGGATGTTCAAATATTGGCAAAATGGTGAATGTTACACAGTTTGTAAAGTGGCCACTTAAACCAGCCAATGACAGGTCATAAGCCCTGTAAATGCCTAGACTTCCATATTCCCTTTTCAAAATGTTTTCCCTCTCTGTTGAAATAAATTTAAATATGAGTGACTATAAATAATAATTTCGTTTACATTACAGTATTAACCGGTTAATTAAAATTTTGACATGAAATAATAATTATTATTATCATGTTGATGTATTTTGTAGATATTTCTTGATGAAACTCTTTATTTATTTTCATCATTTTATATTGATTTTTTTTAATACAAAAATTAACGATAACTGAAGGACAAACAGACATTCATAGATTACATACAAAGCATGTAATGTTATTAGCCTATTCGCGCTTCATAATTGATTACAACATGCAATGTGTTACAAACAATAAAGTATAAAACACAAAATAAATAAATTAAAATGTGATTTTTCTCAAGCCTGGATGTTTCGTGATATAATTCACCACTGTAATTAGACCAAAAAATTTTTTTTTTAAATAATAAAAGGAGTAAAAAGTTTTTTAATTATCTATCCTTACCTCTGTTTTGTATAAATACACTGAACTCCTTAATAAAGATACCAGTCTCGAAAATGTCGCGAAAGCGATGAAACCATTCACTGGATTTTCCAAATTTGTAGATTAAAGTATCACTCGTCTTTTGTATAAGTTATAAATTACAATTAACTTACATCAAGAATTTTCACTTACAAACTGAATTTCATACTTTCGGTGCACAATTCAGATTTTTAGCAATAAGTAAAATCTGTAATAGTTGTACAATTATAATATACATAATAAAGTTGTATAAAACATAGTCTTGTACAATAAATCAAGATATGCGCTGGAATCTAGACAATGATATCTCCAAGGATGAAAATTATTCTTTTGGTTTTTTCATTAGGACAAACAAAAGAAAACACATTTTCACCCATGTCAAGGCTCATATTGCATAAGTTGTAATTGACACAATTTTCAGTACATCCAAATGTTGGTAAACAAATGACTTTACAAAAGTCGAAAAATTGAAAATTTGAACAAATGGGAAAAAATGTTTCGCCTCTCTGTTGCAATGAATGTCGGCGTCGTGGTGGAGTGGTCAGCGCATGTGTCTACTATACGAGAGGTCTCGGGTTCGATTCCCGACATGGTTGAGATGAAATATTTATTGAAATATTTATTTATTTATTTACACTCACCCTGTCCATAAACCCACCCTCACACCCATATACACTCACACACATATTCACAAACCTACCAAAACCACACTCCTCTCACTTACCCACGCAGCCTCACACACAAAAACTCCCACACATGCACTTCTGCATATATTAATATCTAACTGAACTGGATTGTTATAATCGTATTTATGAGGAAAACTGATTTGGCTTTATTTTATGTTTTTTTTTAAATTGCTGTTGTTGTTCTGAATAAAAAAAAATAAATAAAAAAAAAAGCGTTTTTACTTTGAATTTACTTAGTTTATACCGTCTCAGTATATACCGATGAAGATGACGTTCATAATTGCAGCCTTGGACTGGCACCTGAAGCGTAAGACTGATCATCTTACCTTCATCTTACCAATTTAAAAATTTTGTGTTTCTATTTATTATATTTTTAATTTTTTTATTTGCGTTAAATTTTCTCAATTTTTCAAATAGTTTAGTTTCTTTTTTATTGTATTATTTTGTTTTGCATTTTTTGTTTTTTTTAAATAATGTATGGTCAACTTGCCATACACAAGAGCCAGACTCTTTTTTGGCAAATTCAACCTTAAGTGTTTTTGTTCAACCATTTTTTTAAATGTATATATTGTTTTTTTTATGCAAAAAAAGTGTAACAAAAATTATCTAGATACGCTGCGATTGGTTTACCAATGCAGTGCCCTATGCACCATAAGGTGTGGAAAGGGAATGTTGATGATGATGATAAAAAAATAAAAAACGGCACCGTACTTCCTCATTGGTTTAAAACGCATTTGAATGAGTGAAACCGATCTTTCTAAAATCGTGGCCTTTCACCTGAACTGAGTCGATATTACAATTGCA
The DNA here is from genome assembly GCF_059751315.1 of Micrasema longulum. Lineage (NCBI taxonomy): Eukaryota > Metazoa > Arthropoda > Insecta > Trichoptera > Brachycentridae > Micrasema > Micrasema longulum. Next base: position 594,426 of record NW_028278121.1, read on the forward strand.
GATACTTTTTAAAACTTTATTTCAGGTCATACCAACCCATTTATTTAAAAAATATTAAATATGAATAAAGAAATCACAATTTCAAAAATTTTAAGTAATTTTATTGAATTAAGCGACCTTTTGGTGTCGCACGGAAGGCTACGAGTTCGATTCCCAGTGATAATACAAAAGTAAATGGTGATTTTTCTCCATAATAATAATTGTATTTATTATTATTATGGATAACTTATATAGCGCCATTTTCGTAATATAATTTCTCAAGTGCGCTTTACAAAGTGATTATATAAAGATATAAATTTAATTTTAACTTTTTAATTTAAGAAAAATAATGTACTTTTTCATATTACTTTTCCACCACATGCTTAGAATTTATTCGAATGATTTAGAAAACAAGTGGGTTTTAAGTTTCTTCCGAAATATCACTTCACTCTCACAGTTTCGGATTTCTGCTGGGAGAGCATTCCATGCCGTAGGGCCTGCGACCGAGGCGTCAAACCTGAGTATCATCTTCATCATTCCATGTCCGCTCCCTAGTTGGAGCATATGGTGTTCACAAATATTCTCCAGGCATCTCTGTCAGCTGCCAGCTCCTGTGCATCCACCCAATTCAGGTTCGCATCCCGTAGTTCTGCCGTGAACTGCCGACGAACAGTCAGCAGTAGACGTTCGGGACGTCAAAAACCTGATGCCTTGTAAAGTAAGTAAGCGTGGTTAAGGCTCTTAGGGGGCACCCGCAGTAAATGGCCAGGGCAATCGTTTCGCCTCCGCTTGATGACAGTTGTAACCGGAGTTTGCTGAGTCCGTTCTCTTATTTCTTCATTCCACACAAAATCAAACCACCGCACACCCATGAACCTTCTGAGACACCTATTCTCAAAACTCAATGTTTTGGGGTTTTAGGTTCTTGTAAGATGCCATGATTTACATCCATAGAGGAGAATAGGTGTTATGCAGGCGTTATATTAGCGGCATTTGGTGTTCACTGAGTAAATATCCAATCTCCAGACAGCCTTCATACTGTTGAATGTGGCGCCTGCTATTCCTAGCCGCAATCCTAGTTCGTTTTGAAAGCTGCCATTTTCTATAAAATATACTCCCAGCTATTTTAAACTCTCGATCCTTTCAATGACTTGGTTTGACAGAGTCAGGGGATTTTGGATATCAAAGCATGAAGTGTTACACAGCACATGGGTTTTTGATATATTGATTTTAAAACCCATGCATCTATAACTCTTGTGTGGCTGTGATGTCACACTAGTCGACATAGGACACAAGACTTGATAAATCTCTCTTATTTTTTAAAATGATGAATTCGTATTTTTTGTAATCTTCAAATGGACATTTTCACACCCAATTTGGAAAGTTAAATTTTCACAACTGTGCTAAATGTTGATACAAAAAACATTTATCCTAGCTACGCAAAGAATGAATGTCCGCTAGTTCAGCGACACATTTATACAGATACCCTATACAAGAGAGAGCACGAAGATATAAGTCATAACAAGGAAGACAGAGACGCTGTTCTGCGGCGGGTGTCGTCTAAAACAGATTTAGTCTTCAGTCGGTTGATGACAATGATGGGGGACGCACGCGCGTAACATAAGTGGCGTATTAGTGATTTTTAATTTATTTTGCTATAACAGGGTTAAATTATATGTTTATTCACATAAATTATGGAAAAAGAATTATTAAACAGTATGTCTCCATGTTTTTCATTTTTTTTAATGTCTGAATTTTAGAATGTTGCGTCTTTTACTAGTGGTAACACGACGTTACATCACCGCGCGCAAAGGGATTATTTACCACAGTCTTTTAAGAGTTAATGATTCAGTCACGAAGACCCGTGACTGAATCTTCAATTATAACCGCATCATTGGCATACTCCAGGTCGCAGAGTTATTGAAAGGAGGAGATGGATATTCCTAGATCTAGTGGAATTGACATTCTCAGGATGAAATCAATGATAAAAAGAATAATATAAAAAGAAACGATGCAAGGACGTAACCTTGACGAACTCCAGTGGTGACCTCACACCAATCTGCGACAACATCGTTGATTCTGATTCGGAATTCATTTCTTGAGTGGAGGGCTTCGAACCTAGGTATTTTGTACTGTAATTTACCACGGTAATTAAGCCTTCTAGCCCGTTGTGGTGCAATAAATAAATAAATCAATAATTTCTTGTAATTTGTGATTGCGCGATATAGGAACACAATTGTGTGTGTGGAATATTGTGAAGTCTTTTAGACTCGATGGCTGCTCTCAAGAAAAATTTCTAGGTAAGGAAATCGAGTGGATAATAGTCTGTTGCGTTGTGAAATGATTGGCGCGTTTGTCTTTCATTCTTGACGTCCCGGGCTTAATTGAAAGCTCTATGAAATATTGATTTCGAAGCTTGTATAAACACAATAATTCATTGTTCGTGGACGAGCATCTAAAGTGTAATACTGATCACCTTACCTTCATGTAACCGATGACCGAAATACGCTGCATTTGGTTTACCAATGTAGTGCCCTACTCACCATTGGGTGCGGAAAGGGGAGTAATTATAATGATTATTGTTATAAAATACAGTATAAACATGAAATGTTTTTTTACAAAATTTATTACATCTAATTTAAACGGTATCATGAAGTTCGTCCATACTTTCATTCGATAATATCTAAGAAGTGAGGAAATGCAAATAAAACACCAACGATATGATATTTTATGACGTATTTATGTCATCCATGTGATGACACTATGTTTGTAAGCGAATTAATCTTATCATTGCGTCAAAAAAGGTTTTCATTATGACGTTGCATATTTTTAAGGATTTGGTAAGGTATCCAAAATAAAATACTTTTATTAGATTTAATTCTACTTTTACTTTTTTAAATATTCAAGAATGTACAATATATGGCGCTTCGTCTTGTTCGTACATTATTAAATTATTTTTATCGAAAAAAATACTTGTGTAGACAATATTTGAGTTTGTCTAAACGCTTGGAGACAAAAGACTGGATATCACCCCCTCGGGAGTCATTAAGATTAACAAATTACAACAGGTTTGATTTAAATTATTTATTGACAATTCTTGATGGAATTCCATTGTAATGTAACTTATATAAGTTATTACATCATTACAACAGGGATGGAAAATACCTTAAAGAAGGAAATATGGAAGTCTAGGCAAATCCCGTAAATACGGGGCTTATGACGTGTCATTGGCTGGGTTAAGTGGCCACTTTACACACTGTGTAACATTTACCATTTTGCATATGTTTGAACATCCATATTTTTTTAATTCTTCCATTCGTTGATTTTAGTGAAGTTAAAAAGCTGAAACCTTTATTTATTCGTTTTAGAAGAGTCTTGGTTTCGATTACAGTGAGAAGTTAACAGAGTTATCTTTGACTGTCTATAAAAAAAAACCGATATTTGTGTATGAAAATGAGTATATTTGCATAAACATTTAAAGTATCTTCGTCGGTAAACTATAATTTAACATGTTTAGAAGAAAAATAGAATGCATTTTATTTATTTAAAATTATTTATATGGCGCCATTTTTGTGAAAATCACCTCAAGGTTACTTTTCATACAGAAAACTTAATTTTACTTTGTAGATCAAATTGAAGAAAAATGTTTACTTTGCATTGTAATCGGGGCCCTGATGTCTCGCAAAATAATGAATCGCACACCGCGGGTTTAAACTGTGCAACTCGGTTAAGCTTAGATTATGTCATGTCTACGTTATACTTTTTTTTAAAAAGAAAAACCAACTAGCTCTATTCTAGAAGCTTATTTTTAGATAAAAATGAAAAGATTTGGAAGAAAGTTTTAACAAATACATAAAACAGACCACTGAAGTAGTTTAGTGCTATGGGAAATAGCATATAAAAAATGTTTTCTTACGCGCGGTAAAAATTAGAGCATTTAATTGTACAGCGAAGTTTCTCGAAAATGTATGAAAAAAATAATAAAAATAAACTACTTTAAGCGGGGTCACGAGTTCTCAAAAATCAACCAAATAGAGTATTGTGACACATTTACGATTACTGGAAAGGCAATTCACCAATCAGGACAACCGAAGAGAACTTGTGACGTCGTAGTCTGAGTAATTTTTAAATCGAAAACAAAAAAATCGTAGCGCTGATAATACGACGCATAGGATTAGTTTTTAAATTTCTATTAACAAATTGAAAAATGTAAAAAAAACCACCGGACTTCCTCATTGATGAAAAATATTTCTTGATTTTTTTTTTGCAACCGGCGGGATTTAACCCGCGACGCCAGTTTCACAGTTGGCCGTCTCAACAATTGTGCCACGGTGCTTGTCTACACTTATTACAGAAGCTGTCCATGTGATGTCGAGATACCCCAAGATGTCCCTCATTTGTTGATGCATTGTCCCATTTTCAGCTTAGAGCAAATGCAGCTGAAGGCGCGATGCAGAAGTCTGGATGAAGACCTAGAAGATATCGTAACAGTAATAAGTCTTAAGGTCTTATCGCATGAGCTTATCATGGTGAAAATAGTGAAATAAATAAAAATAGGACACGAAATGCCAAACGCTCTCAAAGTGTACCGAAAGGTCTGTTGATGCCTGTCAATAGTCCGGCTTCTACTGAATGAGTTTCCTGTAGTTTCCTTTTCTTAAAGCAAATGCGGAAAAGCTCCTTAACAAGGCCACAGCCGATTATCCCTTCAGATCCTCACACTATAGTCAGAGATTACTCTAATTATAGAAGGAACATACCTTTTGCTGTTAATATAAGCCTTGCACATAATAAGCAAGGCCAAAAAAATAAGAAACTCCAATACTAAAAAAAATTATAAAAAAAACATTATACCAGGTATATAATTAAGGTCTCCCAAATAATAAAAAAATATAACTCTCTTTTTAAGAAATTAAATTGTACTGTATTTAAAAAAAAGCTTTTACGCTTAAGAACATAACAAAAAATAATAAAATGAATCATTTTAAATTATTAACAAATCTTAAAGTTTAAAAAAAATAAATAAACTAACATAAAATAATTCAGTTTCAACTGAATATTGGCTGATTGTTCCAGTTTTAATGGTTATTTCATTCATAAAAGGACATTGAAAGAATGACTTGATTACAATGCAATTAGTTTTACTTAAGTACTTTTATTAGTTTCTTGGAAATCAAATTGCGCACAGATTCCGTTACTCAGTCATAATATAAACTAAATCTTCTGTAATAACGAGTATTTACTTTTCCGTGAAATAAAATAACTAAATAACAGCTCCGGATACCCTTAGAAAACACAATTAATGATTTTCACTATTAATTTTTTATTTATAAATCATATAACATAAAGTAGTTTACAAGTACAATACGTTGAATTACATTCCCAGGAGTTACAACAACTCAATTCGGGACAAAAATAATATTAAAATTTAGAAAATAACACATATTGAGAACAACAAAGAAACAAAGCAAGTTTAGCACCTTTATAACTAAATATAGCACAACAATATATACACCTAAAACCTTTTCTTACACAAGGAGAATAAATATATTTTAAAAAACGCTTTTAAGAATAAATAAAAAGGAGTGAATCTACT